>NC_141064.1:40159167-40274167 GCF_041138505.1 Cibotium barometz
GGGGAGAATGGCACTAGTGCCATTTCCTAACATGGGTTATAGAGAATGGTAGTAGTGCCAGTCTCCCCCATGGGGTTATGGAGATAGACCCTAATATCATTCTCCACCATGGGGTTATGGGCGAATGATAGTAGTGCCATTCTCTTCTCTAAGTAATGTGCCATTCTCTCCTATAAGTAGTGTCATTCTCTCCTATAAGTAATGGAGAATGGTAGTAGTGCCATTCTCTCCTATAAGTAATGGAGAATGGTAGTAGTGCCATTCTCTCCTATAAGTAGTGTCATTCTCTCCTATAAGTAATGGAGAATGGTAGTAGTGCCATTCTCTCCTATAAGTGGAGAATGGCATTAGTGCCATTCTCTCCTATAAGTTCCATTATCTCCTCCAAGAAAGGCATAGTGGTGGGGGAAGAGTGGCACTAGTGCCATTCTCCTCTAAGAAAGGCATAGGGAGGTCATTTGGAATAGGACAATGGGGTCATTAGGAAGAATGGCACTAGTGCCATTCTCTCCCTTGGCGTTATGGAGAATGGTATTAGTACATTGTCTCCCATGGGGTTATGGAGAATGTTAGTAATTAAAGGCATAGGGGGTCATTGGGAAGAATTGTACTAGTACCATTTTCCATGACTCCAAGAAAGGCATAGAGGGTCATTAGGAAGAACGGCACTAGTGCCATTCTCCCCCATAGGGTTATGGAGATTGAAACTAATTACATTCTCTACCATGGGGTTATGGAAGAATGGCAATAGTGCCATTACTTCCATAGGGTTATGGAGATTGACACTAATTACATTCTCTACCATGGGGTTATGGGAGAATGGCAATAGTGCCATTCTTTCCATAGGGTTATGGAGAATGGCAGTAATGCCATTCTTCATTACTCCAAGAAAGGCACTATTCCCATTCTCGATGACTCCAAGAAAGGTATATGGGATAATTTAGAATATAACAAGAGAGTATGATGCTAGTACCATTCTCCATACCTCCAAGAAAGGCATAGTGGTGGGGGAAGAGTGACACTAGTGTCATTCTCCATCACTCCAACAAAGGCATAGGGGGTCATTTAGAATAGGACGGGGGGTCATTCCCCATCACTCCAACAAAGGAATAGGGGGTCATTTGGAATAGGATAGGGGGTCATCAGGAAGAATGGCACTAGGCACTAGTGCCATTCTCTCCCATGGGGTTATGGAGAATGGTGAGTTGTCTTCTTTGCATATGGTTCAAGTGGCAAATGTAGTAAAGTAGGATTGTAGAATGGTTTGCAATGAGGTGGATGTCGTGCTCTCAAATGAATATACATAAAAATTTTATCTGATAGTGTTGGACATGAGGCCAATAGACATTGTGATGGGTTAATTGATTGTCCACACTTGGCACTTTTAACATGAATTTGCAGCAAGGTTTCATGAGCTTTATGCATAAAGAAAGGTGTGTCACATTGAAGGGATCTTGCTTCTCCAAATTGACATTGATCAATGGCACAAAACTCAAGAAGGAGCTCATGAAAATAGAGGAGTGTGTTTATGCATTACACGTTTGCAAAGATGAAGCTATTGATGGGGTGACAAGAAGGTAATGCATGAGGGCATGGCTAAGCTTCTGGAAGAGTACAAAGAGGTGTTTCAAATGCCTAAAAGCTTTACCACCAAATATATGTTGATCATGGTATTGAGCTTGAACCAAACAAAAAGGCAGACAAGAAGCCTCCATATAGGCTCTCTAAGGTGGGAAAGATAAAGTGGCAAGGTAAGAAGAAACTTTTGGATACAGGATGGGTGAAACCAAGTCAATCACCATTTTCTTCACCTATACTTTTGGTAAAGAAGAAAGATGGGACATTACATACGTGCATTGACTATTGTGATCTTAACAAGGACACCATCAAGAATAAATTTCCCATACCCCGTGTGGATGATCTTCTTGATGAAGTCAAGGATTCGAAGTACTTCTCTAAGATTGATTTGAGGTCGAGGTACCATAAAATTAGAACAGAAAGAGGACTATTTCATTTTATAGTTATGCCATTTGGATTGTGCAATGTGCCTACTACTTTCCAAGCATTTATGAACAAAATACTATAACCCTTCCTCTTCAAGTTTGTGTTGGTGTTCTTTGATGATATCCTCATCTATAGCAAGGGAGAGGATGAGCATTGATGCATGTTAGAGAAACCACTTGTATATGAAAAGGAGAGCAAATGTACTTTTATGGCTCAAGAAGTGGAGTATCTTGGTCACATTATGAGTAAAGAAGCCGTCAAAGTGGGTCCTAAGAAGGTTGAGTGTGTGAAAAAGTGGCCTACACCTACAAATACGACTCAACTAAGGGGATTCTTGGGTCTATCTTCTTTTTATAGAAGATTCACAAAGAGGTATGCAGAAATTACAGCCGCCCTCACATTGACAAGCTTAGGAGAGAAGTCTTCTTTTGGGATGCAATAGAAAATAAGAGCTTTGAGGAGCTCAAAAATATACTCATATCAACCCCTTTTTTGGTTTGCCTAAATTTCAGGAAGCCATTTCGTGGTGAGGACCAATAAATGTGGAAAAAGAATTGGGGCATGTTTTGTACCAAGATCATGGTGTGATTGCTTATGTAAGCTACAAGTTGAGTGAGAAGGAAATGAAAATACATGTATATAATCAAGATATTGTTGCTATTTTACATGCTATAAAGAAGTGGCACCACTATCTTTGTGGGAGTCACTTTTATGTGAGAAGTGAGATCACTTTTATGGGAGTGACTTTTATGTGAGAAGTGAGATCATCAAGTGTTAAGGTATTTCCTTAACCAATTTTTTGTCCTAAGCAAAGATAGTGGTTGGCCACTTTTTGCAAAACTATGATTTTGAGATTACATACACGAAGGGAAAAGAAAATGTGGTTGCCAATGCTCTATCTAGAATGGCATTATGCTCTTTTCTAGCCATCTCCAAAGTGTATAGAGATTGGATCAATGGACATTCAAGAAGAATATCTCTTAGATGAGGAAGTGTCACAAATGATACACAAGTTATAGCATGGTTCTCATGAGGATTTGGTTCATTTTAAGCTTCAAAATGGTATCTTTCACTTCAAGGCAAGAGTCTATCTTATGCCCATGTCAAAATATAAGCAAAAAGTGATGGAAGAAATGCATTCATCTCCTATTGTTGGGCATTTGGGTCTTTTCAAGACCTATGACAAGATAAGAAAGAGATTTTATTGGAAAGGGATGTGGAAGGGCATACATGCATATGTGTCAAAGTGCATGCCTTGTGTCAACTCAACAAAGATTCAACACATAAGCTCGAGGGTTTGCTTCAACCCTTACCTATTCTTGAGGAGAAGTGGACACACATTGCCATGGAATTTATCATGGGACTTCCTGACACAAAAGGGATGAGATAGCTTGTATGTGGTTGTGGATATAATGACAAAAGTGGCACATTTCATCCCTAAAAATGTAAGTACACGGTATCTATGGTGGCAAAGAAATTTGTGGAGTATGCATTCAAATTGCATGGTATACCAGAGAAAATTATTAGTGGCCATGATGTCCAGTTCATGAGTTCATTTTGGAGAACTCTATTTGAGACCATGGAAACCAAGTTGAATCCTAGTACTGCTTATCATCTCGAGACCGATAGTTCAAACAAAAAGTGTGAATAAGTGGGTGGAGACTTATTTGAGACACTATTCCCATGAGACACAACATGGATGGGATGATTGGTTGCCTCTTGTTGTTGAATTTGCTTATAATAGAACTCATCATATAAGCATTAGCATGTCACCATTTGAGGCATTATAGAGGTATAAGATAATAGTACTAATAGTGGTAATCAAGTAAGAGATTATTAATCCAAATGCAAAGGAAGATGTGGTAATCAAGCAAGAGAGTATTAATCCAAATGCAAAGGAAGATGAGATGGAAAGGATGCAAGCAATACTTCAACAATGCAAGGCCAACATCAAGAGTTCATAGAAAAGGATGAAGCACTATGAGGATGCTCGTAGAAGACCATTGGAGTTCAAAGAAGGGGATTATGTGTTCCTAAGAATCCCTAAATTAAGATATGGTTCTGTCAAGGGAAACACCAACACCAAATTAGCTCACCATCGCTATTATGGTCCCTACAAAGTTTTGAGGAGAGTTGGTGAGTTTGCATGCCAACTATTGCTTATGTGTTTCATGTGTCCCATTTGAAGGCTTATGTTAGACCAGAGGTGCAAGTTTTAGATGAGCTACCACCTATGGATGAAGAAGGAAAGATTGAATATGAGTCGAAGAGCATAATGGGCAAACAAGAATGAGTTTTTCGTAATCATACTATGGTTGAGTACTTGGTCAAATGGCATGGATTACCTCTTAAGGAAGATTCATGACAGCCCGATTCTATGTTGGAGATGCTTGAAGGTCTTTTGGATACATATCATGAGTGATATTGGTACCAAACGGAAGCTATTTGCTTGCTGAAATTTACTGCTATGATAGTTTTGGAGGCCCTACAAGTGAAAGATTTGAGTTCTCTTGCAAGAAATCTTTCATAGGAGTTACACATTGACATTGGGGATCATTTTTGGTGATGATTTGAGAGCATATTATGTAAATTGTTTTATGTATAGAAGGCATTGTGTTCTCATGGACAAATTTGGAGCCATACATCAAGGCCATTATAAACTAAATATGGTATACATGGTTATTGGAGTTACATTCCATTTCATGAGCTGAATTTTTATGGTTTTTAAGGATGAAACCAATGGGAAGGGATGGTTTGTAACATGGTTACACATGTCTTATACATAATTGTATGGGCCAAAGGCCATGGTCAAGTATAAAAGGCCACTAATAAGTGTAGTGTGAAAAGGGGCCCAAGTAAGTATATAATCCCATGGACATATTTCATTTAGTGACTTTTGTAATATACAATCTTCTCTTGAAGCTTATTGTTCAAGGATCCATGGTGGTTTATCTACCCTTATGTGCATTCCTCCATGTGATGAGTGCTAAGATATTGTACTCCATCCCTATTGAGTGCAACCCGCTCTTGCATAAGCACAAACAAGAGGGTAGGGAGAGAAGGAGAGCTCACGAATATTGTAACAAAATGGATGTCCATTGCTTAATGTCAAAATGACTTACATACAAGTGGCCAGCTTTCACACTAGGCCAGAAAAAACTTAAAAACATCATGGACCACTAGTTCCAGTCAAAAGCAAGTATACACACAAAGTAAGTGAATTTCCTATTTGGAATTAAGTTCATGGTAAGGGCACTTTATAAATTCAAGCATCATCTTTCAAAAGATAGGTGCTCATTTGAACGCGTACGATGCCAAAGTGCCTTACAATAGGTCAGGCAGATGAAACCATGTTAACCTACAAAGAAGTGGTTAACATACATACTCCTTACATAGGAACAGATTGACTAACCTCAATTGTCAATAAAGTTAATTGTTGTGATTTTTGCTATGTTTATTAAGTACATGTGTGCTTAAGTACATGTGTGCATGTGTGAGGTACAAAGAAAGGAAAAAAACATACATGTTGTATAACAGAGAGGTAGCACGTCTCCCCTTAAAATTATTATCTTAGGAGAACGTGAAATTACTATGGCACTTTCACTAATGAAAGTGAAGGATATTGAGTTGTTACAATATAATTATTGACATGATACTTACATAGTAGGCATTAGCTTCAGTTGGTTTGGAGAATTATCTTTATTGTTTAATATATATAACTGAGTTGTCATTTGATAATGATAATATTTTACAATCTATATATAAGTCAGGTCTCACATTGGTCCTTAACCATAAACTATATCACATAGTTGTGCCATTTAGACTCGGATTCAAGGTTAGCCTAGATAAATTTATTTATCCTTTAAAAGGTATTGCCATGATGTATAAGACATTTACTTATCCTTTAAAAGACATTGCTATGATGTATATGTGTGTGTGTGTGTGTAGAGAGAGAGAGAGAATTTTACTCGTAAGAGGAATTCATTATCAGCTTTTAAGAAAGTTTAAATGGACTTTTAAACATGATTATGAGGTTTCAATTAAACATCTCCAACAGCACTATTTGCAAGCACTAACAACTCTCCAAAGTGCTAATTGATGGCTCTTTAGAGGCACTTATCATCACCCTCCACAAGCACTAATTGGTGTCTCTAACAAGTACTTATCAATCACATGGTTTCTCAAACACAAATCAATTGTTGTTTATAGAGAATAAGTGTTGATTGAGAAGAGATATAAAATAGCATTCATTATACAGTAGGTTATTAACGTTCCTACATGAATCTATAAACATACTTGGAAAGGGTGCTAGAGCCACATCCACTATCAATGAACCGCAAGCCTACGTTTTTGATCGATGGAGATCTTGAAGCACCTCACAAAAAGGATAATTACAAATTGGTTAGCATATCTGAATTTGAGTTAAACGGCGTTGTTCAAGTCATACAAATTTTGTGCTTGTTTGTGCGAGTGGAAAAAAAAACCATACATGAAATATGGCGAGGAGTTGGCACAATCCTCCCCAAAATTTTATATACATAAGGAAACATGCCCTTCCCCGTTTCCCAAATAACACTCTCGGTATCGAAAGTGGACCAAAGATACACCTCACTGTTGAAAGTGGCCATTAGTTTATTCGAATCTAAAAAAAGAGAATGATAAGAATACCTTTATCAGTCTGCGATACTGAAGTCGATAATGTGAAGAGTCTTGTGTGATATTGTTTCACGATTGATGATTAATGTAGAGGTATAATCGCTCTCAGTGCAACCTTATTGGCAGCACAAGGTACAGGACTGGTTGAGATTTCCACCCTGTTTGATTTGAAATCTCCCTCTTGTATGTTTTTATTTACTAAATAGAAGTCTTTTCTCTGAAGAAGGGAAAAAAAGCATGGGTGCCAAGAAGCCTCCTTTTCCTACCTCAAAAGGAGAAGGATCAATCTGTCAACCACAAACTTGATGTCAAGTATACCAGATCCGCTACAGTGGAACTACAAGATCTTCCTCTGCCACATTTAGGGTGGGGATAACCTAAATGTGGCAGAGGTATCATTGCAGAGGCCCATGACGCAAAAGAGGATGTCATGGCAGGGACTTAGAACCGCCAAGCACTCTTACTATAGACTACGCGGTGGTGACGCACTCCTGCTGATCATCTATGTGGTATGTTGTGAGTCATGTTGGAGCCTTTGCGAAGGTGCAAGGAGCAGAGGAGCTGGAGGAGAAGGCGGCCATGAAGGCCTGGGCGAGAGCCCTCTCTGCACAGTTTGGCAGCATTTAAGGGCGAGACGATGCCCTTGGACACCATAGCTGCAAACTCAGCAGCTCGCGCGACGGTGAGAGGAGAGAGCCTGGCCGCTAGGGCATCGGACTGCTCCTTGAACGCCCCTCCACCATCGTCTTGCTGATCAGCTGCACCTGCCCGAAACCAAGCTCCTTGGTTTTTTTTCGCATTCACGCTCGTTATTCCGCCACCACGCTAGCGCCCTTTATTAGCGTTTTTTTAAATCCAGTGTTTTATTTTTTATTGTTTTTTTATTACTGTTTTATTTTTTTTTTGCTGTCAATGTGGCCAGCTTTGAATGCTTGCTTTTATACAAGCATCTTACAGAGCGTTTTTTTAATTGAGTGTTTTATTTTTTATTGCTGTTGACGTCGCCAGCTCCGGATGCTTGCTTTTTTTATACAAGCATTTTAGTCTATCCAAGGTAACCAATCATCGATAGAATTAAATGTTTTGAAGATGCAATGTTTGTTTGCATGAGTGGGAGGGTAGGAGGGTGGGCCAGCCTCGTGACTATGTGACACACTATGTTTTAGGAGGGATCTATGGTTGGAAAGAGGCGTCGCAATCAATATTGAATCGGCACCATTAGATTCTAAAGTGAACTAGGGTTTTAAGTGTGAACTAAGGGTAAACTAAGATGAAAATTATCCAACAAAAAAATGAAGTAGGAGTGAACTCAGAGCAAACTAGAGGAATAAACTTGAGGTGAACTAGGGGATTGGAAGATTAGTTTCTTAACAGAATGAAGCTTTTTTGGCGATCTAAGTTCTTGCTCTAGAAAGTATAGCACAGTGGTTAGACATTTCACTTCCAAAATGCAAGTTTTGAGTTCAAATCCTTCTTTGAACTTCCTCAAGAAATAATTAAGTCCCAAAACCCATCCCCCTTCCCCTAGTTCACCCGCAAGATCGCTTCCCCTAGTTCACTCCTAGGTCACTTTCGATAGCAAATCAATGGTCCAAACTTACCACCACAATCGTGATCCCTAGAGGAATAAACTTGAGGTGAACTAGGGGAATGGAAGATAAGTTTCAGAACTAGCCCAATTTTCGTAATTTGTTTTATACAAGATATGGATGATCTGCTTGTAGTTCAGTTTGAATTGCTTCTGTAAGCACTCTTGCTATGGCGTGTCTATGTCTTGCTTAGTTACCTTTTAGCTTGTCAACACCAAACTAGAAGAAGAATCTATTCGTGTTAGCCTTATGTGGTGAGGGGTTTTAACTTCCAAGAGATAGGAACCTCGGTTTGAAACCCCCCAACCCGCACACTGTGTACAAACATAATCTCTCAC
The DNA here is from genome assembly GCF_041138505.1 of Cibotium barometz. NCBI lineage: Eukaryota > Viridiplantae > Streptophyta > Polypodiopsida > Cyatheales > Cibotiaceae > Cibotium > Cibotium barometz. Next base: position 40,167,755 of record NC_141064.1, read on the forward strand.
AAAAAAAAAAAGGATAGGAATCCCTTATTGGAGTCAGACAACAAGGAGAAAACGACACCTGCCGCCATGAGAGACCTCTACAACCTCCATTTGAAGTAAGAAAGAAAGGTTGATACAGGCATGCCCACTAATTAGAGTTACTCGCCATCTGATATGAAATGGCAAGGATGGGCGCTTGAAAGAGTTTCAAGGTACCTTGGGTTTTCCTATTCTCCCAACTTACTAGAGTGGATCACGCATTGTGGATCTATAGGTTTGCAGAGGAGCTCTACTGTGTAACCTGGTTGCTAGAGACTTGTAACTCCCACCAAGCTAGCAAGTGTTTCATCATTACCAACTAAGACTGAGGAGCGATCTATGTGCCCAGCAATGGCTGAAACAATCGGATGGATGATAATCACACCACGCTTGCAAGTAAAGGATGGGTTGTACCTTGTCCAAAGGTACATGAAAGATGCTCATTAATCTCCTCTGTATCCACCCAGCAGAACACACACACAGTCTCCGTGATTCTCAATGTTCACTAAAAGGGCAGCCACAATGGGGGAAGATGCACCCTATCAAAGACATGATAATCCAATAAGAGAAACAGATGTCTTTGCTAGTGAACAAATTAAAATCCAACAGCAAGGAGGTGAATATAATAGATTACCATGACATGGAGCAACTGGGAGACCATATAAAAGAATGTAAAAGATTCCAATGATTCAAGTAGTGAGAGACAAGAATTTGGAAGCTGGAGTCCTGCCCAAGGCTTGGGCGGCAAAGCTGACTAATAGGCCTAAGTTCCTCTGTTTTTGGAGCCAACATAATCACTAAAATGACCAACCTTGTCCTCAATATATTGACCATAGGGTATAGAGAAAAGCGCACAAATTACTCTGCACTGTGCTCAAAGAGAGCATCTCCTTCCATTCTTTTAGTTTGTGATCCCTAGAAGCCACAATAACAAAACATGTTCCAAATATTCTTGTGGGAGAATAATGAATCCCATCATATATGAGACAAGAATTGACAGTAAGAAGCCATGTATGCCGCATCCTGTAAAGCTGAAGCTGATTTGGCTTATGCTTTGCAAACTGCATCCTGTGAAGTCCGCTTAGGCTTATGCTTTGTCTTTCTCTCCCTCTTTTTGCTTCTGCAAAGTCACAAGTGTGTGTGATCAATATAAGGTCAAAAAACTGCTCAGAAAGTAGCCCAAGGCAGTCACACCGTGTATACAAATCACGCAATCTTACTCATCTTGAAGGGATGGATTCCGACAGTATTTTAGCTTGCGATCGATACCCTTCACATCATCCTCATTCACAAGCCTCAGCCCCTTTAGCTGTAATGGAATGTGTTCCTTTAGAAAGACACAAACAAAGACTAACCTTGAACCAAACATTTCGTAGAACAGATTTTTACGAACAGAGGAAAAAGCAACACGTCCCACCTTTTCAAGTATGATGTTCACGCGATTAACCAATTCTGAATATAAGATCTTTTTACGCTTCCGGTCTGATATGAACTTCAGATATCTGACCACCACCCTCAAAACATAAGAAAAACTGCAATGTGGGACCTCGACAAAGTCCAAGGCTGCAAGCAGTAAACACATCTTCTTAACATGCTTTATGATTGTGTAATGTCGTATGGACTCAGGATGGAAGATACCTATCGAAATCTATCACTTTGTCCTCTAGATTCACTTTCTGCAGGGCCGCAATAGCTAGCTGCGCAAGACAAAACACAACAGAAAAACCACAAGTGGTGATGGTAACAGTAGTAACTTTTCACGCACGAGACAAAACTCAACAGAAAAACCAAGAGTTGTAATGGTATCAGCAGTAAATTTTCACACAAGTCAACTTTTTACCAAGCAGTTAAGGAAAGAGAGTCTGACCTGGCCTGGAGGAAACTGAAAAACTGCATCAGTCAACATGAGATTGTCTACAACAAACACTGCAGCCTCTTTTAGATCCTGTAAACACACTATGTTAGAGATACATCTAGAACCCATTTCCTTCGTTTTTGTGCCCTAGTTCATATGTGGGTGAGGCCGAACAAAAAAAAACATGTTACCTAGGCCTTAAGAACTCTACATGCTCTCTTAATGTATTGTGGACATCCTTTGATTGTAAAATCTAAGAATTTTAAATACATAAATTTCTTCCTACAACTCCCCTTTTTTGCCACATGCATCGTTCCCAGCATGGATGCATGCATGATTGAGAGTCGATCACTTGTGAGCCATATTTGATAGATCATAGATAGACGAGAGCTTGAGTTACATTGAATTGCACACAGGTAGACTCCACACACAATGCCAAAACTGATTGAATTTCTTCATCTTGCCACGGATGGCAGACTGCAGTAGCCAAAACAACTCCACTGGTGTCCACCACTGTTGGCAGCCTCAGCTTCTTGACCAAACGGTTGAAAATGCCCCACCACCAAAACGAGATGAACATTGGATGCCCTAAATGATTCTTTGGCGCATCACTGTATCATGTTAAGTGCTTGCTGATAATAAAGAGTTAGAAATGGCTGGCGACTTTGAACGAACCATTGCTTATCTGTATTAACAGGGAGATGTGCTCAGCGCACAGCATGTGGTGCACAAAAGTACGGAGCATTGAGCAGTGTGCTGGTGGCACAGCACACACAGAAAGAGGCAGCTGCAGTGGTTCATACAGCTGGCCGCCCAGTTCTATTGTCTATCCTTCTATTAGTTAAAGAAAAAACCAGCCCTTTGGTTGAATACAACACTCCTTAAAAGCAGTCCAAATATACATATGAGATAAGAAAGGGGGGGTTCCCTCCTCGACTGGCCACTCTATAGGGAGGCTATATCTAGAGGCGGACGAAAAAGCCACACTGGGGGCCTGTAGTGCCAAGAAACTCCATCGTATTCCCTGGATAGAAGGGTCCGAGGGTCCAAGCACAGAATAAAGCCTCACGCCACTGCTGCATGCGCTCCAAATCACCAGTCAATGTGGAAACACACACAAAAATCAATGCCTATGCACTAAGGGTTAAAGCGGCTTACAACCTTTGGTATTGCTTCCATGTCACATGTCTCCTTCACAATGACCAGCCATGTCACCTCCCTCCAGGTGACCCACCTTTCAACCAACTCTGCAGAAGCAGCCCAACTGCTAATCCACACAAATCAGGTACCTTATAGTGGGTTTACACACAATCCAAGCATGCCAAAGCTTTCCTTTGTGGCGGGCGCTTTCATGTGACCGAGAAAAGTTCTGGCCACTCGACAAAGCAAGTGGTCAATTTACTTTCTTGAGCAAATCAACAAATTGAGAGAAGAGAATGCCACATTAGGTTTGGCCTCATGTGAAGTAAAAGATCAACTAGCGATCTTGGAAAACAATCCAACCCTACTGGCAATTGGAACCACACAAAAAGAAGACATCATTGCCTAGGTAAAGGAAGAACTGAGGTGAAAGATAAAGTAAGGGGAGACCTGCAAGAGACTATTGGCAGCATACAAGCAGTGGTTTTTCAAACAAAATCAAAGAAGGGACTCAATAGAACTCAAAATCCGAGTTGGAGGATTACCAAAAGAATGGTGGAATTATGGGTTTGATACATGGGAGAGTTTGAATCTTGCAACTCCAGCAATACAAATGGATCAGCAATAATAAAGGAAGAAATAATTGGCAACCATGCAGTAGACACCTTTGATACTAGAGTCAACAAATAGTTAGATATACTTAAGCAATCAAGAAAACTAAACGGTACGAAGGTATGGATTGCTTCATTTATGCTACCAAATAACAAAGAATTCGATTGAGTTATGCATGGAGCACATAATTTGAATAAAGATAAGATGTTCAAGTGGCTTTTTATTAAAAAAATGCAGAACACAACCAACCTTCAACTTCTGCAGGAAGGCCTCATCTCTTGCTTGAAAGAAACTCTGTGAGGACCAAAATGTATATACATCAGAACATTACACATTCAAAACTTCAAAAAACCTAACAATTGCTAAGTACCCCAAGCAACCCACAAAACATATACTATGGCGACAATCAGCATTGCTGTTACACAAAACCTGCACAAAATGTCAGCCGAACCCAGACACTAACGTGACTCGTGTACCTCCATGTCAATGATGAAACCTTCCAAGGAACGATAGGGAGCATAAACAATCAAATCAAAGTTCAAACCCTGCAAACATAAACAAAATTGACTTGAAACCAAGAGCGAGAACATGTGAACCTGAGCCAATTTGTCAATGTTTGAGCCATTTTGTTCTCATTTAAATTCTGCAACTTAGATCATCTGTATGTTTCACAAGCTATTCAAAGAAATCAACTTTATCAAGCCTGCATCATACCAACCTGTAACAAACAAAGCTCGTTTTTCAGTACAGCTTGAGAATCTTGTTGTATACCCTTTCCAAATTCCTCGGCAGACACGTGAAACTCCTCGACTTTGCATGAAATGTATATGCAGGTAAGCCTGGTGATTCATAAAAAAGAAACCCCACATGAGACAGCAGATTGCACTTCTGCCCAAAAGAAGATTCATGGAGTAAATACTGAATTGGTCCGTAATCCTCCAGCATCAATGATCAACATTAATCATCAAAGCAGCAACAACTAAGAAATCTATTATGAGTAAAACTGCGGGGGAAAAGGATCCATAAGTAAACCAGCAGTCATTAGGGGCACCAATTGATTCAAGAGTGGAGGATCAGCTAGAGAAACCAACAGCAGTTGGTCCTATTAATACTCTGGCATCAATGATCAACATTGTGCGTCAAAGCAGTAGCAACTTAAAAAACTACTACAAGTACGGGAAAAAAGATCCCATAAGCAAACTAGCAGGCATTAGAGGCATCAATTTCTTCAAGAGAGTGTTGAGGATCAGCAAGAGAAACCACGAGCAGTTTCCATAATGAAACATGGTGAAACTGGGCTATAAAAAGGCCTGCCACCCCCCAACCCCCCGCCTGAGCCGCCACTCGCCTTAGCCATCAGCTGCATCCTTCTACTTCTCCCTCCTTCCTGCCTCCTGTGTCACCATTTGGCCACCCAAATGGTTCTCTCTAGTTTCTCACACCTGTTTATGGCCATTTTGTTGATCCAAGTGTCCAGGATCCCAGTTTCTAGCGCCTGTTATGGCCAGTTTGTGGATCCGAGTGTCCAGGATCCCAGTTTCTCTCGCATGCTTGTTTATGGGCAGTGTGTGGATCCGCGTGCCCGGGATCCCAGTTCTGTGCTTTCCAATGTGCCAGGTTTATGCCCGGAAAAGACAGTCAGGCAATTGCAAGCAAAGGAAGGGGAGCTAAAACTTTTGCAAGAGAATACGCAGGTTTACAAGCTTATTGAGGCCACTAAAGCTGAATCCATGTGGTGGACTGTACGTTGATTCCAGGGCGAGGGAGTTGGGTGTGAAGCCAAGGGTGTTGGCTCTCACCTATCTTTTGTACGGAATGGAGATGTATTGGAAGGTGACTCTAGTGTCTTACAATTCAAGAAGCCTCCTCGCATAGAGCCTGGTAGTGCTATTTCTCATAGGATAAAATCTTTTCTTCAAAGAGAGGAGCCTTCGGTGACTTCCCGACATGCTTCTTCACCACATGACATGAAGGATGAGAGACATGCTTCTTCACCACATGACATGAAGGATGAGAAACATGTCTATGCCAAAGATAGTGGACAGCCATGTGGTCATGCATATGCACGGCATGCATCCCATACAAAGCATGGTACATTGCCTATAGAATTGTCCCGTGGGGAAACTACACATGGCCTGCAATTTTCCCACTGTGCAAGTTATACACGGGATGACAATTCAGTTCATAATACTTACGCCAAAGAGTACTCTCGTGAATATGGTGATACAAAGAAAGATGTTGCTATGCATGCAGCAAGGTCACCATTGCCTAGCCCACCAACTCGGTGTAAGGAAGTCTTCTTATTGGAGGATCATGTCACACAAATGCTCACACCGTCTTCTATATCCTGAGTTTCGTGAGTTCAGCAATCCACTTTAATACTTCAAACTTTAGAGAGATATGAGACATGTACACCATAGAGTCCCAAATTACCCACTGAAGGGCCCCCTATCCCGTTACCGAGATAGTATTTGCTTTATTACTTTAGAGAGAATGACTGTGGAGTCTGGACTGTGGATAAGCCAAATGCAAGATCTCGGAGGATCGGAAGCCTAGCTGAACTATACACAACTGTAGTGAACTGATCTCCAGCCTATGCACTCTTCCCAAGGGTATGAGGAAGGGCTGCCACTTGAGGCTAAGAAGGGACTGTAGTGGACTGTTCTAAGCTATGAAAGTATGCTGAAAATGCTTATGAATGCTGTGTTACCTTCACCAGATGGCTGGGGCAGATGTGGATGCGGATTAGAAGGCTGAGAACTGCTGTAGACTGAAACGCAGATCTGTAGGGGTACTGTGCACAGGCCAGCTGCTGGATATGCAGAAAACGCAGGTGTATTTGCTGGATATGCAGAAAACGCAGGTGTACTTGCTGGTTATGGCCTGTGTATGACTGTATGGCTGCGTTGAAGAGAACTGTGGGCTGCTGTACTGCTGCGCTGAAGACTGGATGGCTGAAGGCAAAACGCAGATGCTCAGGGGGCTGAAGAGACAAACGCAGATGCTCAGGGGGCTGAAGGGACTACTGGCTGCAGGCGGGTATGCTCCTAGGGCTGAGGAATGAGGCACCTGGATTCTGATTGCTGAATGGGCTTCTAAGCACAATGCTTGCCTATTTATACTAGTTGGGAGTTGGTCAAGTTGGCTGACTGGTCATAAATTTAATAAACTTTATGTTATAAAATGGCATTAAATGCTATTAAAAATACTATAAAATATTGGAAAAATACCAGATAAATCCTAGATAATTTCCTAAGGCTTTTGTGATGTTCTAAGTGATGCACAGGCATATGAATGCATGTTATGCAAAATGCAGAGTGCTTTCTGATGCAAACCCTAAGGCTTCTACTGACTCTACATGCATGAATGATTCTCTCCAAGTGGGTTAAGGGACTTGATTGAATGACTGACTGACCGACCCACTAAGGCTGAGGAATGACCTACGTAGCTCGTGCCTAACTTATCCTGGACTGAGGATATACAATGGTGTCACCAATTGGCCGACCATTTGGTCCATCTCCAAATTTTGTGTCTCGTTCATTGAGGCTAGGTCGGTGTCTCATGTGAAGAGGCCAGTATTTTGCTGACATGGACAGGAGCCTAACTGGTGCCACCCGTGTGTTAGCAGGATGGTGTCGTATGGACGGGAGCCAAACTGGTGCCACCCGTGTATGACCTGGACTGTGTTCTATCCATGGGATTGTCACGCCATGGAAGAGCCAGTATTCATGCCGTGTCTTGCCTATGGGACTGTCACTCCATAGGGAGGCTCGTGCCTGGAATTGTGTTTTACCTATGGGACTGTCACTCCATAGGAAGACCAGGTTTTTATGTTTTACGTCGTGCCATTTTTGTGCCGACAGATATTTTGTACTTGTTCCATGAACGGGAGATATGTCCATGATACTATTTGCACATGCACTCATGTTCTGCATGTTTGAAACTCTTTTCGCATGACTAGTATTTTTGTGTTTGCCTGCTTGACGTGTCACTTACTGAGCGGGGACGCCTGCCAGTGAGTCGTGAAGTCTACTCTGTCTTCTGACGAGTTTTGGTGCATGTGAACAGGTGGTAAGTATATTGCACATGTGGGTTTAATATTTCATATTTTAACCCTTTGTTTTATAAGGTCATTTGTTCACACTCATTTAAAAGTGGGCACCCACTTAGGGGCCAAGCTGGGGAGCCCCACTTAAGTGTGTGTGTGTGTGGGGGTGGGTGCATGGTCACCTACCCACACTCCCATAGAACTGGCCGCCCACATGCAAACGTGGGGAGCCAGCCAAATCACTATAGTTTTACTCCCCCTCCAATACTCATAAAAAGAGAAGCGACCACCCTTCGTAAGAAAGAAGACAGCCGACGATTATCTTGTACGCATCTTCTCCAACAGGCGGCTGCCTACCCTGCACAACGGCTGCCACCACTTGAAGGCTACGCTTCTACTCCTACAGCGAGTCGGCTCTTTGCAGCCAGGCGATTCTTACCTCCAGGGCGCCTGCTTCTACTCTGAAACATTATCTTCTTGGGGCTGAATTTGTAGTCCAGACAGATCATCAAAGCTTGAGATACTTTTTATCTCAAACAAAGCTTTCAGAGAAGCAGATGAGAATGGCAAATTTTCTTTCCATATTTCATTTTCAGATTGTGCATACTCCAAGAAAGAAAAATGTGGTGGCCGATGCACTATCCAGGAGGCCCTATGTAGTTGCAGTCTCAGTGGCCTCGCATGGGGACTTATCTGCTATGCGAGATTTGTATCATTTGGATGCTGATTTTTGCCATATATGGACTGATTTGATGGCTGGTCGTTCACATACCTCTTATGTTATCAACGAGGGTTATCTTATGAAGGATAATTGCCTATGTGTGGTGAAGGATTTGCGTCCAAAGGTTATGGACGAATGTCACGCTCCACCTTATGCTGGTCATAGAGGTATTATGCCCACTACACGCATGATTCAGAGATATTTCTTTCGGCCAACCATGCGTAAAGACATTGAGGCTTATGTGTGTGCATGTATTACTTGCCAAAAGGTGAAATTTGATAGGCAAAAACCTCCAGGTTTGCTTCAGCCATTGTCTATTCCCTCGCAACCTTGGAAAAGTATTACTATGGATTTTATTATGGACTTGCCTAGATCCCAGCATGGGAATGATGCTATTTGGACCATTGTGGACAGGTTTAGCAAGCAAGCTCATTTCTTGCCCGTCAAGAAAACCATTAAAACTAAAGCTTTTTCTTGCTTATATTTTCAAGCATCATGGTATGCCTAAATCCATTGTTGGGGATCGAGATCCCAGGACTACAAGCCTCTTTTGGAGGGCTTTATTTGATAATATGGGAACTAAACTTGAGTTTTCATCAGCTTATCATCCCCAAACGGATGGCCAAAGTGAAGCTGCAAATTCAGCTTTGTTGGATTTATTGAAGTGTTATGTGGCAAATCAAAAGACTGCATGGGAGAAGTATCTTCCACTTGTTGAGTTTGCCTACAACAATACAATCCATGCCTCCACGGGGAAAAGGCTCCATTTGAGATTATTTATTGCAGAGTGGTATTGCCACCCATCCGTCGTACAAAGGATGAGATTTTTGCAGCTGATGAATATGTTCGTGATTTGGATGTAGCCTTTGATCAGGTGCGGACAGCCATTGCAAGATCTCAAGATAAGCATAAAATGGCTGCTGACAAGCATAGAAGGGACCTGCAAGTCAAAGAAGCTGATTGGGTTTTGCTGGTATTTGAGAAGGCTAGGCTTCGAAAGAGGCCAGGACGAGAAGGATCATATCCTAAGCTTTCTCCTCCCTATTATGGACCCTTCAAGATGATTCAAAAGATCAATGAAGTGTCATACAGGCTTTCTTTGCCTAGTCACTAGAAGATTCACAATGCATTTCATGTGAGTCTATTTCGAAAATATGTGGGGCCAGATCCTGACGAGCCTGTCACAAAAGATCCACCAGAGATTGATGAGCTTGAGGAGATCCTCCAGCCAGAACAAATTGTTTTTCACAAGGAGCGAAAGCTACCTGCAAGAAAGCTTTCCAGGAGATACCTTGTGAAGTTTAAAAATTATTTGCCTATTGATGCAAAATGGATAAATGAGGACTATTTTGTTGATTACCCACAGTTATTGCGAGCATATCTTGAGGCTTTTCAGTTGAGGACAACTCTTTAGAAGCCCAGGGGGATGTCACCAATTGACCGACCATTTGGTCCATCTCCAGATTTTCTCTCTCGTTCACTTGAGGCCAGGCCGGTGTCTCATGTGAAGAGGCCAGTATTTTGCTGACATGGACGGGAGCCTGACTGGTGCCACCCGTGTGTTAGCAGGATGGTGTCATATGGACGGGAGCCACACTGGTGCCACCCGTGTATGACATGGACTGTGTTCTATCCATGGGATTGTCACGCCATGGAAGAGCCAGTATTCATGCCGTGTCTTGCCTATGGGACTGTCACTCCATAGGGAGACTCGTGCCTAGAACTGTGTTTTATCTATGGGACTGTCACTCCATAGGAAGACCAGGTTTTTATGTTTTACGTCGTGCCATTTTTGTGCCGACAGATATTTTGTACTTGTTCCATGAACGGGAGATATGTCCATGATACTATTTGCACATGCACTCATGTTCTGCATGTTTGAAACTGTTTTCGCATGACTTGTATTTTTGTGTTTGCCTGCTTGACGTGTCACTTACTGAGCGGGGACGCCTGCCAGTGAGTCGTGAAGTCTGCTCTGTCTTCTGACGAGTTTTGGTGCATGTGAACAGGTGGTAAGTATATTGCACATGTTGGTTTAATATTTCATATTTTAACCCTTTGTTTTATGAGGTCATTTGTTCACACTCACTTAAAAGTGGGCACCCACTTAGGGGCCAAGGTGGGGAGCCCCACTTAAGTGTGTGTGTGTGTGGGGGTGGGTGCATGGTCACCTACCCACACCCCCATAGAACTGGCCGCCCACATGCAAACGTGGGGGGCCAACCAAATCACTATAGTTTTACTCCCCCTCCAATACTCATAAAAAGAGAAGCGACCACCCTTCGTAAGAAAGAAGACGGCCGGCGATTATCTTGTGCGCATCTTCTCCAACAAGCGGCTGCCTACCCTGCACAACGGCTGCCACCACTTGAAGGCTACGCTTCTACTCCTACAGCCAGTCGGCTCTTTGCAACCAGGCGATTCTTACCTCCAAGGCGGCTGCTTCTGCTCTTATATGGTCGGCTGTTTTTCCACGCCATCCTCTCTACGTTCAGCCGCCAGACAGCTGTGGTTGTGCGCCTGTTTTCCAGACAGCCAGTGCTCTGCCCTGCCCTCAGGCGCCTATACTACAGTATGCTGTACAGTCTATCACAGCAGCCGGCTGTAGATTCATCACCAGCAGGTGTGCGTGTGCTCATCTACAGTAGACAGCTGCGCTTACACCACCTCCTCTCCTGCAGGTGCCTGTCCACAGTAATCTACTACTCCCCCAGGCGATGGCTGTACCTTGTTTACAAACAGCTCCTGTTTCTTCTCCCTCAGGCGACTGAATTTTCCATCCATAGCTGCTTACCTCCTGTGGGTAGATGTGCTTCTGGAGCCAGGAGGCCATACTTTTCTTCAGGCAGCTACTTCTCTCGACATGCTACTGCATCATGGTGTTTTTCTCAAGTAACTGCGTATTGACACCATGAATTTTGGTCTACCAACTACAATCCACAAGTAAGTGAATTTCAGATTTAAGTAAAGTATTTTGTGATAAATTTGATAAAGGGACTCTCTCCACGGCAACACCCGTTCGGTGCCGGGTTGTCAAAGCTCTTGGAGAACCACGGTCCAAAGGTGCTGAGATCGGGAGTGCCAGGCGTTAGTACGAGAGTGCATGTTTGTGCGTGGTCTTGGAACACCAGTTGGGCACTCTCCACGGAGTCCAGTGAAAGCACAGGATCGTAGAGATTGGACCACGCTAGTGGTCATTCTGCTTCGAATATCTACTTCGAGCTATTTGTTTGGTACTGTATTCATCTTGTACATGGAGGACCCCAGATGGAGGCACCATACAATAGTGCAGGTGTAACTAGAGTATCAAATAGCCAAAGCTTCGTCCTCGGCTCCTGAAACTGTATCTGTGAACATTGCCTCTCTAGCAAGCCAAGGGCTGCATATCCCCTCATCAATCTAGCTTCGGCCGCCTTCCACATCGAGAACTGAGGTCCAGCAAAAGTGATCCCAAGGTACCACAGGCTCTCCACTGTACGTAAACTGTACTACAGATCTACTTATCCATTGTGACGAGGTGTTAAAGATCATGACCTTGGTCTTTCCAAGGTTCACAGTGAGGTCCCGGTCCTCACAAAAGGCCCGTACTGCATCCAAATGCCTCTGCAGCTCCTCTGGTGAATCAGAAATAAGAACAATATCATCTGCATACAAGAGGATCGGTATCACGACTCCTGCCAAATGTGCTCCTAGTCCTCCCTATCTGTCTATGTAATCCGAGATCTCGTCAATGTATAGACCAAATAGAGTAGGAGACAAGGGGCAACCCTGCTTCACCCCGATAGTACTGTGTATGATCTCTGAGTCACCTCCTAGAGCCCGTACTCTGCCAGTGATGACTGACTCATAGAGTGTAATGATCCCCCAAAGCATCTCTGCTGGCACTCCCATATCTTGCAGTCTCCTCTGTTGAGATTCAAGCTCGATGTTAGTGCGAGCCAGCTATGCTATGTGCTGGCATGTTAGGTAGCAGCATGTGTGAGACATAAATGACCGCGTGCCCAGCTGGTCATAGTGTGTGGACATTAGCTAGGGTTAGTAGTGTGTGGACACAACTCATAGAGTGTTGTGTGTATTATGGATTATGGCTTTATGCATTGTGTGAGCAGGGAGATGGCTTCCCTCTATGGTTAGGGTTTGCAATATACATTAGGGTTTGCTCTTGTGTGTGTGACTCCTCTCCCTCTACCGCTTTTTCAACATGGTATCAGAGCCTTGTGCTGTCTATTAGGGTTTATGAGTGAGTGAGAGAAGAGGGAAAAGAAGCTGTGAAGAAAAGCTGTGAAGCTTGCCATTGATGCTGTGAAGCTTCGAGCACACCGATTTCTATCAAATCCGAGAGCTTGGCCTACCGGGTAAGGTATTCTAAACATCCTTGAGCGGATTGCAAGTGATTCAGGCAAAAACAAAGCAAATTAGAGCAACTCAAAGCAAAGAAAAATTCTGGTTTTTTGGAAGCTTTCCATTAAAGCTTGGAAGCACTGATGTATGGTGGAAATACATGTAAATCTGGCAAAAGACACATGTATCTGACAAGGAGGAATGTATTGGCAACTCCTATGCAAGCCTTAAACTGATTTTGGAGCAATTTACATGCATTTGAATGAGTGAAAAATTCTGGTTTTTGAGCTCTCACAAAACACAGGTCAAATTTTGATGCATTTGGAGCATGTTTTTGGCAAAAATCAAAATATTGACTGGTTGCACACATACCTAGGTGTGTTGGGTACTTGTTTACCTCATCAATTAGCAACTCAAACACTCCCAAAGCCCTCTACAGCAAGCGGCACATTCTGGACTGCAGAAACAGAGTATTTTTTTCACCATTTTACTGAGTGGAGGATCAAATTCACTTCCTGTGCTTGATATATTTCAAAATTGACTTAGCAATCGGTTGCTACACACACTAGACAAGAATGCTACATGGTTGGTTTGATCAATTATCATCAATTGAGCTGGAAATGAGCTGATTAAAAAGCATGTCTACTGGTTGCAGAGAAACAGAGTGAGTTTAATCGAACAATTACTCATTGGTCTTAAACAATTGGACTAATTCCTCTTACATGGAGTTAGTGGACATCATTGCTAAGCTAATGAATGCTTGGTTGCTCAATTTGGACAAGGACTGAAGAAATTAGAGCAAAATTACTACTGGTTTTTCTGGTTTTTCTCAGAGCATAGAAGGGGGTTTGATAAAATTGATACATACACATGTCGGATGGTGTTGATATTCAACATTGAGGTTGTTTAGGTGTCAATGCAAGTTACCCATACTTGATTGAACCACTACATTACAATTTGGAGCCTTGGAAAGCGCATCAAATCAGGGTATCTTGGACTGCGTGAGCCAATTCATTTTGGATGCATATAGGTTGATTTTCTACATCAAAATTGAAGTTTGTTGGCTACTTTGGAGTATCTGGAACACTCATTGGAGTGTGGTTGAGCTGAGGAAGGCTCGTTTACAGATTTGAAGTGTACAGAAGGTGTATGCATTGAGCAAATATGTCGGATAATCCAGTACAGATTGTTGGTGAAAAGCTGGATAGGAAGAACTTCCAGGCATGGAAGTACAGGATCAAAAGTTTCTTTAAGGGAAAAGGTTTTTGGAATCTCATTACAGGTGCTGAGCCAGAGCCGGAACTACCCCGACAACCTACACAGCAGCAGGTTATAGCTCATAAGCAATGGTCAGAAAGAGCATTCAAAGTGTTGCATTATCTGTCTATATGTATTTCGGATGCTATGCTCATACACATACATGATGCTGAGAATCCCAAGGATGCATGGGATACATTGGTGAAGTTGTTTGATACAGACACGAGTGCTCGCAAGTCTCAATTGCGACAACAGATACATAATGTGAAAAGGAATAGAAGGAGCATACATGATTATGTGCAAGAAATAAAGAAGTTTGGAGATGCATTGGCAACAATAAATGCCCCCATGCCTGATGATGATTTGGTAGACATTACCTTGCGTGGTCTTGGCAAGGAGTATAAATCTTTTGATACATCCATCTCGGTTCGGAGTACAGGTTTACCAAACTTTGATGAGTTGGTTTCACTCTTACTTGTTGAGGAAATCAAACTCAGTGATTCATTTCTGGATGCATCTACTAGCCATGATGATAATGGCAGAAATCAAGCTTTCTATTCGCAGAGAGGTTTTAGAGGCAGGGGGAGATTCACATCACGTGGCCGTGATGGTAATGGTCGTGGATGGCAGGACATGCCACAACAGAATTTTCAGCCTTCATATGGTGCTAGAGGTGGTCGTGGATATACACCTCAGAGAGGCAGAGGTAATCCTCGTGGTAGAGGACGTTGGCAAGGCCAACAATCATCTATGCAAGATGTGGAATGCCATTACTGTGGGAAATTTGGTCATATGGCAAGAGATTGTTTCCACAAACACAATGATTTGAGAGGGGGTAGAGCACAACATCGTGGAAATTATGCACAACATGGTGGAAGAAATTATGCATCAAGCAGTAATGATGGCACTGCAAATCACTTGTTTGCCATGAAACATGTTGTGGGATCTATGATGACAAATGCTGAAAATGATGATACTTGGTATATGGATTCTGGAGCATCAAACCATATGACGTGTCATGGTGAATGGTTTGAGCATATGAAGCCTATGGATGTGAAAGGCTATGTGGAGACAGGAGATGATACTCAGCATGCCATTACACATGTTGGAAGTGTACCATTGGTTATGCACAATGGTCAAACAAAATCTATGTCAGATGTATTGTATGTGCCTTCTATCACAAAGAGCTTGGCCTCAGTTGGTCAAATGGTGGAACAAGGATTACAGGTTCGTCACATGGGACTTGGTTGCATTACCACAGGACAAAAATGTCATTGGTTGTAAATGGGTTTACAAAGTGAAATGCAAGTCTGATGGTTCCATTGAGCGACATAAAGCAAGATTGGTAGCTAAGGGTTATGCACAAACCCAAGGTTTGGACTATGATGAAACATTTAGTCCAGTGGCAAAGATGGGAACAGTGAGAGTAGTCATTGCTATGGCTGCAGCTAATGGCTTGGAAATGCATCAAATGGATGTCAAAAATGCATTTCTAAATGGTGATCTACAAGAAGAGGTTTATATGGCACAGCCAGAAGGTTATGTACACCCAAAGTATCCCACTCATGTATGCAGATTGAAAAAGGCATTATATGGTTTGAAGCAAGCACCTCGTGCTTGGAGTGATAAGATGAGCAAATATCTTATCTCTCTTGGATTTCAGGTCTCTACAGCAGATTCTTCACTTTATGTGAAGAAGACAGATCATGGGATTGTTTTACTTGTCATCTATGTGGATGACTTGATTATCACAGGTGATCATGGTACAGATGTGATGTATGTCAAGAAAGCATTGAGTGGGCAGTTTGACATGAAAGATTTGGGTGAGTTGAGATACTTTCTTGGAATTGAAGTGATCAAAGACCATGTAGGTACATGGTTAGTGCAACGCCAATATGCATTGGATATGTTGGCAAAATATGGCATGACAGGGTGTAAGCCTATGAGTACACCTTTGGAGCAGAATGTAAAGTTGCGTGCTGATTTTGGTGAGGAGCTGGATGATCCATCTATGTACAGGAAGATGGTTGGTAGTCTCATTTACATGACTATCACACGCCCGGATTTGAGTTATGCTGTGGGGCTAGTAAGCCAGTTTATGCAGAGCCCCAAAAAACCTCATTTGGATGCAATAAGACGCATTATGAGATATGTAAAGATCACTGTACATTATGGTCTACTTTATGAGAGTGGTAAAAGCTTGGATATACATGGCTACACAGATGCTGATTGGGCAGTAGCTCATATGACAGGAGGTCTACTAGTGGTTATGCTTTTACACTTGGAAGTGCCGTGGTGAGTTGGAGTAGCAAGAAGCAACCTACAGTTGCTTTATCCAGTCCAGAGGCTGAATACAGGAGTGCAGCCATTCCTACTTGTGAAGCAGTATGGTTACAGAATCTCTTGGCAGATTTGGGTGAGCCTATTGATGGCAAAGTTGTCATTCATTGTGACAACATGAGCAGTATACAGTTGGCAAAGAATCCAGTGTTTCATGCGAGGACCAAACACATAGAGGTCCATTATCACTTTGTCAAAGAGAAGGTGCTGGATGGTACAATTGATCTACAGTATGTGAAGACTGACGAGCAGGTGGCTGACATCTTTACCAAGCCACTTAGCAGGAAGAAAATTGAGTACTTCCGTACTATGTTGGGAGTACATGGGATGAGCTTGAGGGGGAGTGTTGAGAGCTTTGATATCCCAAGCTCATCTACATCTTCATCTATGACAGTACATCATGAGCTTGAGAGGGGCTGTTGAGATTCAAGCTCGATGTCAGTGTGAGCCAGCTATGCTATGTGCTGGCATGTTAGGTAGCAGCATGTGTGAGACATAAATGACCGCGTGCTCACCTGGTCATAGTGTGTGGACATTGGCTAGGGTTAGTAGTGTGTGGACACAACTCATAGAGTGTTGTGTGTATTATGGATTATGGCTTTATGCATTGTGTGAGCAGGGAGATGGCTTCCCTCTATGGTTAGGGTTTGCAATATACATTAGGGTTTGCTCCTGTGTGTGTGACTCCTCTCCCTCTACCGCTTTTTCAACATCCTCATCAGTCTAGCCCGTGGGATAGGATCAAAAGCTTTGCGGAAATCCACAAAGCAGCAGTATATATCCGATGCCCGTGAGCTCTCCCCTCCTCAATGATCCCCCGTAGTGTAAAGATATGATCTAGTGTGGAGTGCCCTCTCCTGAAGCCTGCCTGTCCCAGTGCTCTAAGTCTCTGCTCCTCGGACCATCTACTAAGTTCATGCTCCAAAATCGAACCATAAATCTTGGCCAAGGTGTGACCAATCATGATAGTCCCGTAGTTGTTGGGGTCCATGGGGTCACCTGCTTTCAAGATAGGTACAATAGTATTCGATGACCAGTTGACGGGGAATCCCTCACATAAAGCCCTGTTAAACATGTGAACTAGTAAAGGGGCTAGCGTGTCCCTAGCATGGGATAAATGCTCGGTGAGGAGTCCATCATGATCCTGTGCTCTCCCAGTCTGCATCCTATCAATAGCATCTCTCACCATGCTGAGGTGAAAGAAGGAAGAGTGTGGGAGACGAGATTCGGGTGGATGGGGGAGAGGTGGCTGCTTGGGGGCATGGTAGAGAGCGGTGGCATAGGTGTGCCAGGTGCTGGGTGAAGTAATCGGAGTCGGAAGGCGATGATCCTGGAAGATTCTCTAGGCCTCCTTACAGTTCCTTCCAAGAAATAGCTGGTATAGCTCCTGCTCAAGCCTGGCTAGGTAGGCTCTCTTCTTTCTCCGAGTGAGACGTCGAAAGATCACTCACGCCTGCTAGTGAGTGATGGATCCTAGCACCATCTCCCGATGTAGACGGGCTCAGGTATCACGACATTCCTCGTCGTACCAGCTATTCTGTGGGACAGTCCCTCTTGGTGATGTAGGGGTGGCTCTGGAGTGCGGGAAGGCGGATGCAGCGGACGTATGGAGGGTGGCTGAGAGGTGTGTGGTAAGCTCATCAAGTGGGATGTGGACGTCAAGGTCGGAGAGGATGCGGTAGACATGATGAAAATAGATGGAAGAGGTCTCTCTGGTGAAGTGGTATCTTGGACGGTGATGGGGCAAAGCGGGTGGTTGGATGGTGTATCGGCATGTGAGGGAGAAGGCAAGGGAGAGAGAGAGAGAGAGAGATTGAGAGAGAGAGAGAGAGTTTGTCAACATACTCAGGAGGCGGTCTTTTCTTCTTCTTCTTCTTTCATTTTTTCCAACTAGCCTTAGGCCCAAGATCCTCCCCTAGTTACCGATTCTTCACCACCCATAGGCGCCCGCTCATAGGCGCTTAATTATCCGCCCATAGGCAATGCCGCCAAGGAAGCACCAAGGGGGGGTTTTGAACCCAAGATCTCTTGGTCCCAGGCAAACACCTTCACCACTTGAGCTATCACCTCATTGGCTACGCAAGAGGTGGTCTTACCAAAGTTCTTGATGTTTTTGTGCTCTCCCTTCTCCAATGATGACTACCATGAAACATTTATCCTATTCACACATGGGGAAAGTGTTCACACCTAAGAGGTTGTTCACACCTACTGAGCCCCGAATCCCTTCAGCCTGGATAGCCCAACCCTCTTCTTTCACTACATGGTGAGGATGGTTTGCAAAATCCAGATACATGTAATAGATGGCACTACAACAGCAACATACCTCTCAGCCTCCCATGGCGTTTTCTCCCGCTTCCTCAAAGATTTCTTGAGCCGTCTGTGGGACAGCTTTCACCGAGGAATCTTCCTCTTGCAGTAGTTACCCACCACCACAGCCTCACAATTGGCACTTGGTTGGCTATTGGAGAACGACCGACACAGTGTGCACGTTGCAGCCACTCCTTGGAGTCGCAAATGGCACTACCTTTCGGACTTCCCCAAAGAGCCACAAGTTTGGCAGAGAATTCTTCACCCCTACACGATGGTGTGATCCACACTCTGCATTATCACCTGGGGGCCAATGTGTGCGTTGCAGCCACCACAGCCTTGGGTTGAAGCCACCACAGCCTAGGGTTGCAACGGCACTGCCTTCGGGACTACCCCAAATCGCAACAAGTTTTGGTAGAGGATTCTTCGCGTCTACACAATGGTGTCATCCACACCATGCATTATCACCTGGGGGGCAATGGCCCGGGCAAGAGAGGCCAATCCTACCCTCTTCTATGAGAAGGTAACAAGAGGATAGTCTCTCCAATTATCTCATTGCAAGATAGATGCAATTACTGTCACCATTTGGCGACCCAATTGGTCCACATGTTCTTTCTCATTATGTATGTGTACATTGGACTAGTGTCCATGGCAGTTGCATATGTCAAGGATTGATGCCACTCATGTGATACTTTGGACTTGGCTTTCCGTTGGGACTTGTACCTATGTACATGCCCGGAAATGCCTAGAGGATTGTTCCATTGGGTCTCGTACCTCGTGTACTTGCCTGGAGCACGTCTATTCTAGTATAGTCTCATGAACGGGAATTGTGCATACCAATGCTGCATTGCATAGCATCTTTATGTGCTTTCTTGCAATTGAATTTGAATGCTGGTTTCATGCTTTCCTAACCAATGTGTAGTTCCGAATAAGGGGACGCCCACCCGTGAACCGTGCGTGTAAAATTATCTGCTGACATGGTTATGTGGCATGTGACAAGTGGTAAGTATTCTAGCCTTAGGAATTAGCATTAATTTATAAGTGAGTGTGTACAAACTTCATTAAGTTTTGGGCGACCAAAACTCACTTATAAATTATGACCAGCCCTGTGTTCACACACACTGATGTCCCGAGGTGAACAAAACTCAATGCTCACCACCCAGACCTTATCCCCTTTGTACAAAGGGAGCAACCAGCCATGTGTCCATCCTAGCTTGCACCACAAGTCACTTATCCTCTCTACCTGACACCTAGGGTGGACATCTGATCATATCTCTCTTCCCTCTCTCTCTATAGAAGGTGCCCTCCTTCATGAGGCTTCTTGGCTGTATTTTCTGCACTTTCTCCTTCCCAACTTCATATCCAAGCTTGCTAGTGTATTTTCCAAGCTTCCAAGAGTGTTTCTAGGTAGTGTTCACTCTCCCACACACTCCCAATGATTGAAATTCAATAAAATAGCTCTTACATTTGCTGTAATTTCTGCTCTTTTTGCTGAAAACCCTAATTTCAGCCTTCCTTTCTAAAGTTGAACCATAGGGGAAGCTTTCCCAAGATTCCCTTCATCCTCTTGAAGACTTGTGTCGTGAAGGATCGCGACAGATTGAAGTTTTCAACATTCCAAACGCTTCCATCGCAAAGACTCCCGCTGTCATCGACTCTACTTGCAATTGGTAAGCTTTGATGCTTAAATATGGAAGCAAGCAATAGGAGGGAGAAGTAGGATTCCATGTTCACATACCTTGTGTAGTGTTCTTTTGTCCTACGTGCTCTTGCAGATTGTTGCTACCATGTGTTGGTGGAACAATAGAGAGCAGATGCTAGGGAACATGGGTACTTGAGAGGGTAGTGTGAGTTGCAAGTCTCATTGACAACCACATTGTTTGCAATACTATATTCATATGCATTGGTATGGAAATCTGGTCAAAAATGCCCATGACACTATGTACTTGATTCTCCTAAGATTAATATACTTTATTTGAGGGAGGGACCTGTCGTTTCGGCTCATTAAGCTTCTCTTATCAATTCAGCAATTTACTTATTGTAATGAGCATGTTGTCCATTAAATCTTGATGTATTTAAGTGCATTGATTAGCATTGTGTTCAACCAAGTTACATTGGTATCAGAGCATACGGTTCTCTTTCACTTCTATCGTGAAAGACGATCACCACGAACAGTAGCTATGTCACCACGAATAGTTGTAGCCCATGTTGCAGGTGTTGTGCATGTAAAATGCCAAATACGCGGAATACTTACATCAACATTGGTATTTCAAATGCCATTGCCGACTGCAAATGTACATGCACAACACGTGCAACATGGGCTATACCTTTCTGTTGGTGTAAGTATT
The DNA here is from genome assembly GCF_041138505.1 of Cibotium barometz. Classification (NCBI taxonomy): domain Eukaryota; kingdom Viridiplantae; phylum Streptophyta; class Polypodiopsida; order Cyatheales; family Cibotiaceae; genus Cibotium; species Cibotium barometz. The sequence continues at coordinate 40,188,742 of NC_141064.1, forward strand.
CCGCGTATCTCTCATGCCACTCATGCCCTCCAGTGTGCTTGTGGGAGAGAAGCTATGGGTGAAAATGCACCAATGTGTGTTGAGGGGCCAGCTATGCCTCATGCTCACAGGACACATGTATCTATGCCTAATGCATCACCTTTTGTTCCTAAAATGATGCCAGTCAGCGGGGCTGTCCCAATCGACAAACATGCGGGAAAACATGTTGAGATGCAAGCTAATGCATCAAAGTCTCGTGACTTTAAAGCCGGAGACAAATTTGTGAAGTTTGATGCATATCATGGGGAATATGATGCATCAAAGGCACTTGCTTTTATTACCTAGTTTGATATTGCTTTTAGTGATGAGGATCTTACTCAGAAATCCATGATGCGGCATGTAAGCATGTTCATGAAAGGCACTGCTGCCCATTGGTGGCTCACAAAGAAGCTCTCACCAAATCCTATTAGATCATGGGAAGAGTTCAAGGAGAGCTTCTATGCCCAATTCTTGCCTCCCAATGGATTGAATGAGATAACAATGAAGTGGGATTGGGTGAAGTAAAATGAGAGCAAAACGGTGAATGCATATGTGCAAAGGTGTTGGAAAGTGCTTTTGAAGGTGTCTCCATTTATGCACGTCACCGAGGCGAAAAGGAAGAGAAGGTTTCAGTAGGGATTGCAACCCGTATACAAAGCGGGACTACAAATGTATCCTGGTCCACCAACTAATCGTAGCCGCCACTGCCACACCGAGCAATTGAAACTCAAGTTGAGTCGATCCAATAAGGCTAAACTCCCATTTCAAGGCAAAGAGAGGGCTATCCAAAACCTACAAAGAAATGGACAGCCACCTAAAAAGGACAAAAACCAAGATAAAAATGATCCAAAGGCTGAAAATAAGTCTACCAAGAAGCATCCCTTCCAATGAGACTATGGCCTCACTCCAGAGCAGAAAAAGCAGTATATGAGAGAGGGGAATGCTTTACTTGTGGTAACACTGAGCATATTGCAAATGCATGCTCAAACAAGAAGAAGCATGATAATGCGAATGCATCAAAGCCCAATGTGCATATGGTTCCAGATGTGCAGGGCAACACTTCACATTATAGCAAAGACAGGGTTTTATGTAAAGCTTCGAGACAGCTTAAGGATCAGTCTGCTTTGTTCATGTTTGATGATTGTGCAACTAAGAACTTCATATCTACACAGATGGCAGCTGCTTTGGGTATGAAATGGAGAACATGGGTCCTCAAATTGAAGCAGGGGATGCCTTTGTTGCTAGAGAAGTGCAGGTTATGCCTATTATTGGCAAGTTGCGCATACACATTCAAGGCTATGCTAATCGTGACGACTTTCTTGTAGCGCCATTGAATGGCCGTGATGTATTGCTTAAAAAGCCTTGACACACACGCATTGCTCCGTGCAAGACTTACAAGACCAATAGGCCGAGAGCATGTGATTGATGCTAGTGAAGAGAGTGATATCATTCCTTGTATCCATAGTTGTTACGAGACGCGCCTCTAACAGTTCGAGGCGTACGACTGCCTAATCAAGGCGTCCAAAAAAAAAAAAAGAGAACTGGTTTGAGTCTTTAGACGGGGGCTTTAAGGGCCCAAGGCAGCCCCTCTCACACACACTCTCTCTCCCTCATTCTCTCCCTCCCTCCCTTAAGCCTTTCTCAAGACCCAAAGTTCAAAGTTCAAACTTCAAACACACTAGGATGATGATGTTTTTTATACCCACTTTTGGAGCTCTCTCTATACTCTAACGGTTCATTTCAGTTCATTTCGTTTTACTTTGTACCCTTGAATCTTGATGACGTATCCAAATGATGAGGATGGACTATTTTGGTCTCATAGGTCATTTTGGCCTTTTGCAGACGTTTAATACAGCTTTCTTTCTTTCACACACACACTCTCTCTCCCTCCCTCAAGGCTCATACATACAACGCTAGTCTCTCTCTCTCTCTCTCTCTCTCTCTCTCTCTCTCTCTCTCTCTCAACTTTCACTATATATATTATATAGTGATAGATATATATATATATATATATATATATATATATATATATATACATTCCTCAAATTGAAAGATGCAACTACACATGGTCCAGTGTTGATCATTCCAGATTTGCAAAAGTCTTTTAGTGTGGAATGTGATGCATCTAGAAATTGCATAGGAGCTGTCCTAAATCAAGAGGGACATGCCGTGGCTTATGAGAGGCCTAGAATGCATGATGCAGAGCTCTCTCTTGGATTTATGAGAAAGAGCTCTTGGCTGTAATTCATGCACTTACCATATGGAAACATTACCTTCTTGGGGCTGATCTCACTGTGAAGACAGATCACCAGAGTTTGAGGTATTTTCTTACCCAAACTAAATTGTCGGAGAAGCATATAATGATAGCCAATTTTCTCTCTATGTTTCATTTTCAGATCTTACACATCCTAAGAAAGAAGAATGTAGTGGCAGATGCATTGTCACAAAAGCCGTATGTAGCAGCTATCTCAGTTGCCTGTCAAGGAGACTTGTCTACCATGCATGATTTCTATCATACGAATGTTGATTTTGCCACTATTTGGACTGATTTGATGGCTGGTCATGCACATGCCTCATATGTGATCAAAGAGAGTTATCTCATGAAAGATATTTGCCTATGTGTGGTGTCTGATATGAGGCAAAAGTTTTTGGATGAGTGCCATGCTCCTCCATATGCTGGTCATAGACGCATGATGCCTACTACAGACATGATTGAGCGGTATTTCTTTTGGCCAGGTATATGGAAGGACACAGAGGCACATGTACGTGCATGTATCATCTGTCAAAAGGTGAAATTTGATAGGCAAAAGGCACCAAGTTTGCTTCAACCATTGCCTATTCCCACGCAGCCATGGGAAAATATTACAATGGATTTCATTATGGACTTGCCACGGACCCAACGGGATAATGATGCTATTTAGACAATTGTGGACAAGTTTAGCAAGCAAGTTCACTTCTTGCCGATCAAGAAGCATATGGTTAAAATATATCTTGCACAAGTGTTCAAGCATCATGGAATGCCGAAGCCAATTGTGGGAGATAGAGATCCCAAGACTACACATCTCTTTTGGCGGTGTAACACGCGGAAGCTCTGGGGGTCTTCTTTCAGCCCTAAACACCACTGGCAACATGCTGATGCAAAACGCAGACATGAAGAGAGAGTAGAGAGAGAGAGAGATGCTGGAAATTCAATATATTAATATGGTACAAAAAGGTACTCAGTCCACAGCCCTAGGCTATCTTGTAAAAAGGGTGATAAACACCAAAATCTAGTCCCTACTTGGACCCTAAGGATCCACTCCATAAAGGAATGAATCATTACAATGAGGAGCCTCTTTGCCTATTTATAGGCCTTTGGATTCCTTGGGGAACTGGCCGACCAGCAATCGGCCAGCCGACTGGATACTAAATCCTAACATGAAGATGCGCCTGCAGCCGCCTCAGCCGACAGCTCCTGTGTCCTTCTTTGGTTCAGCCGAGAGCTCCTGTACATAGCCGACAGCATCTTCAGGTCATCTCCAAGTCCCCACTACACACTGTGCTCCATGTCCTAGTCTTTAATCTGTTTTTCTTGGCTGCCCCTTCTCGATTAGCCCTGAGAATGTACATGGACAAGCATGCACATGACATCCCCCTCTGCTAAACTTAATGATGGGATTCCAACCTTTTCCTTGGATGACTGTCATCATCCCAATCTTTGACTTATTTGATAATATGGACACTAAATTGGACTTCTCATTAGCTTATCACCCTCAAACAGATGACAAAAGTGAGGCTGCAAATTCAGTCGTGTTGAATATCTTGAACTGTTATGTGGCGGATCAAAAGTCTTCTTGGGAGAAGTACTTGCCACTTGTGGAATTTGCATACAACAACACGGTGCATACATCTATGAGAAAGGCCCCGTTTGAGAATGTTTATGGTAAGGTGGTTTTGCCACCCATCCTTCGTACAAAGGATGAAATTTTCAGCTGATGAGTATGTAAGAGACTTGGATATTGCTTTTGCTCAGGTGCGGACAGCCATTGCAAGGTCACAAGACAAGCATAAAAATGCTGCCAACAAGCATAGAGAGCAATTTGATGTTAAAGAGAATGATTGGGTATTGCTAAAATTTGAGAAAGCAAGACTTGCAAAGAGACTGGCAAAGAGGGTGCATATCCTAAGCTTGCAGCCAAATACTATGGGCCTTTTCGAGTGATCGAGAAGATCAATGAAGTAGCTTTCAGGTTGGCATTGCCTAGCCATTGGCACATACACAATGCTTTTCATGTGAGTCTCCTTCGCAAGTACATAGGACCGAAGCCCAGTGAACCGGTCATTGAGGATCCACCAGAAGTGGATGAGCTTGAAGAGATTTTGCAGCCACAGAAGATTGTGTATCACAAGGAATGCAAGATTTCCGCAAGCAAAGTTGTCATGTGTTACCTTGTGAAGTTCAAGAACTATTATCCCATTGATGCTAAATGGGTAGATGAAGAGTTCTTTGGTGATTGCCCTCACTTGCTTCAAACATATTTGGATGCTTTTCAGTTGCAGACAACTGTTTAGAAGCCAGAGGGATATTACCATTTGGTGACCCAATTGGTCCACGTGTGCTTTCTCATTATCTATGTACATTGGACTAGCACCCACGGATGTTGCATATGCCGGGAATAGATGCCACGCATGTGATACTTTAGACTTGGCTTTCCGTTGGGACTTGTACCTGTGTATACATGCCCGGAAATGCCTAGAGGATTGGTATCCCATGTGTCTAGTACCTCGTGTACTTGCTTGGAGCACGTCTATTTTGGTATAGTCTCATGAACGGGGATCTTCCATACCAATGTTGCATTATATAGCATCTTTATATGCCGGGTAAGGGGACGCCCACCCGTGAACCATGCGTGTGAAACTGTCTGCTGACATGGTTATGTGGCATGTGAGAGGTGGTAAGTATTGGTCATAAACCTAGCCTTAGAAATTAGCATGAATTTATAAGTGAGTGTGTACACACTTCATTAAGTTTTGGGTGACCAAAACTCACTTATAAATTATAACCAGCCTTATGTTCGCACACACTGATGTCCCGAGGGACAAAACTCAATGCCCACCGCCCAAACCTTATCCCCTTTGTACAAAGGGAGCAACCGACCATGTGTCCATCCCACCTTGCACCACAAGTCACTTGTCCTCTCTACCTGACACCTAGGGTGGACATCTCATCATATCTCTCTTCCCTCTCTCTAGAAGGCGCCCTCCTTCGTGAGACTTTTTGGCTGTATTTTCTGCACTTTCTCCTTCCCAACTCCATATCCAAGCTTGCTAGTGTACCAGGCTTCCAAGAGTGTTTCCAGGTGGTGTTCACTCTCCCACACAATGGTGTGATCCACACTACGCATTATTACCATTTTCTTTTTCTGTTTTTGCTTTTCCTCCTCTCTTTTTTGGGCCGGGGGGAGGGGGTAATGGGGCACAGTGGAAAGGCCAGCCCTGCCCTCTTCTATGAGGGCAGTAAGAGGACAAGCTATCCAATTATCTCATTGCAAGATAGATACAGTTCCTACTCCCGACTTATCGGCAAAGACTTCATCTCCAAGCACTAGTCAAAGACGGGAGATGATCAGCAGCAATGCTGCTTGGCAAAAGAGGGTGCATATCCTAAGCTTGCAGCCAAATACTACGGGCCTTTTCGAGTGATCGAGAAGATCAATGAAGTAGCTTTCAAGTTGACATTGCCTAGTCATTGGCACATACACAATGCTTTTCATGTGAGTCTCCTTCGCAACTATATAGGACCGAAGCCCAGTAAACCGGTCATTGAGGATCCACAAGAAGTGAATAAGCTTGAGGAGATTTTGCAGCCACAGAAGATTGTGTATCACAAGGAATGCAAGCTTTCCGCAAGCAAAGTTGTCATGTGTTACCTTGTGAAGTTCAAGAACTATCATCCCATTGATGCTAAATGGGTAGATGAAGAGTTCTTTGGGAAATGCCCTCACTTGCTTCAAACATATTTGGATGCTTTTCACTTGCAGACAACTGTTTAGAAGCCGGAGGGATGTCACCATTTGGTGACCCAATTGGTCCACGTGTGCTTTCTCATTATGTATGTACATTGGACTAGCGTCCACGGATGTTACATATGCCGGGAATTGATGCCACGCATGTGATACTTTAGACTTGGCTTTCCGCTAGGACTTGTGCCTGTGTGTACATGCCCGGAAATGCCTAGAGGATTGGTGTCCCATTGTGTCTAGTACCTCGTGTACTTGCTTGGAGCACGTCTATTTTGGTATAGTCTCATGAACGGGGATTTTCCATACCAATGCTGCATTATATAGCATCTTTATATGCCGGGTAAGGGGATGCCCACCCGTGAACCATGTATGAAACTGTCTGCTGACATGGTTATGTGGCATGTGACACGTGGTAAGTATTGGTCATAAACCTAGCCTTAGGAATTAGCATTAATTTATAAGTGAGTGTGTACACACTTCATTAAGTTTTGGGTGACCAGAACTCACTTATAAATTATGACCAGCCCTATGTTCGTACACACTGATGTCCGGAGGAGGACAAAAACTCAATGCTCACCGCCCAAACCTTATCCCCTTTGTACAAAGGGAGCAACGAACCATGTGTCCATCCCAGCTTGCACCAGAAGTCACTTGTCCTCTCTACCTGACACCTAGGGTGGACATCTCATCATATCTCTCTTTCCTCTCTCTCTAGAAGGCGCCCTCCTTCGTGAGGCTTTTTGGCTATATTTTCTGCACATTCTCCTTCCCAACTCCATATCCAAGCTTACTAGTGTACCAAGCTTCCAAGAGTGTTTCCAGGTGGTGTTCACTCTCCCACACAATGGGTGTGATCCACACTGCGCATTATTACCATTTTCTTTTTCTTTTTTTCTTTTCCTCCTTTTTTTGGGGGGCGCCGGGGCGGGGGGGGGGGGGGGGTGGGGGGTAGTGGAAAGACCAGCCCTGCCCTCTTCTATGAGAGGGCAGCAAGAGGACAAGCTCTCCGATTATCTCATTGCAAGATAGATACAGTTCCTACTCCCGACCTATCGGTAGAGACCTCATCTCCAAGCACTAGTCAAAGACGGGAGATCATCAGCAGCATTGTTGCTTGGCATATGCGACGGACCCAATGCAACCAGGCCATTCAGGGAACTCCCAAAACCGCCAAGGTCCTTTTCTCATCAGCAGGACAGCGAGATCACTTGGCATTACAGGCCTCCTGTTCTCCCCCCCCCCCCCCCCCCCCCCCCCCCCCCCCCCCCACAAAAAAAAAAAAGCTTTTTCTTCACCCCTTTTGAGGGTTCTAAGCAGGTACATGTAGCCTTTGGCTGTTTGATTTTAACTATTCTTTCCTGGAAAAAAAAAGTCTTACTTCACGAATTAATGGTATATGCTTAGTTTTGCACAAAGTAAACGGATGTCTCACGGACCCAACGACAAAATAATCAGCTTACATACATGATCTGCTTGGGGTCATGCTCCATGACAGACCAGTTTAGAAAGAATCGCTTGAAGTACGATATTGCCGTTGCCTATACCAATGACAAAAACAAGAAAGTTCGTGAATAATTGAATTTCCACTGGTAATTTCAGAGAAAAACACACACGCACATGTGCATGCGCACTCACACCACCACGCAATGCACAGGTTATTTTCATCGGACCTGGATCTTATGAGGGAAGCTAAAAGCAGCACAAACTTGTTGAATCTTTTGCTCATAAAACCTTTGTATTAAGATCTCTTCATCCACTGCAAGCGGCTCTGGAAGTGACGATGCTTGTCACCAGCTGCAGGCAAACACCAATATAAAACAGATTTCATAATAAAAGCAACATGGCAATCCTGCATGACTACACCCGTTCGTCTTCCTTTACTTCAACCTAGAACAATCTGCCAGTGCACCTCTGCAACAAAATGTAAAATGTAGGATCCCTACCTGAACCATCCCTGTGATTGGAGCCCCAGGATATGCCAATGACCCATCTGCTTGCACCTCCACACGAGTGGCACCGTACTGATTCAAAGAAGGAAAACATATTTCTTTTAGTAACTTTTATGATCCATAAGTTTGGCAACCAGCATTCATTAGTTTGAATTACCAGGAATACATGTATCCGCCACAACATGCGTAATCTGTTATTTTAGATGCATGTATTATGTGTGTATCACATGCATATGTATGGGCATGCGTATCTTTGTTACCAAAAATACATGTACCCACCACAACATGCGTAATCTGTTATTTTGGATGCATGTATTATGTGTGTATCACATGCATTTGTATGGGCATGCGTATCTTTGTATAGCATGCGTATGTATGAGAGTGTGTAGGAAGGTATGCAAGTAAGCATGTATGTATGTATGTCTGTATGTATGCATGTATGTAGGTGTGCATATGTACGTATAGATTTGGGGCAACGTAGATATACATGATCTTAACTCCCAAATAGTGCATAAATTTTATGATCGAGTGAGATAAAGACAACTCCAAAAGTATAAAACTGTATCTGAGAGCGGTGTGATGCCACTGATTATTTTTCTGCATGTTTGAGTCATAGGAGGTATCCATATCCCCTTTTTTTTTAACAGCCTAATCTGTACACCCCCCCATGTCTAAACAACTTTTCTCAGTCTGCCATAAAATCACCTGTTCTTCAATCTAATCTGCTGTGCTCTCCTCAAAGCTAATAAACACAATCAATTCTTGTTCTTCTGACACTAAAACTAGAATTAGTGAAAGCCTTAGTCTATTAAACAGCATGCCCACACAATGACCCTTGATTTGCCCACAACCCAAGTGGAAACCCTCAAGCTTGCTACCATTAGATCACCACCTCACGAAGTCAATCTGAAATTCCTCAACATGCCCTCACTATGCTTAACCACCCTTTCAAAGTTTATAAAAAAATCAAGGAGTGGTTTGCAGATTTTTGGGAGATCTGCTTACCTTCTTAAGGGCAGCAATAGCTCTGTCGTTCGCCTCGCGGCGCTTTTCAACCTGTAAACAGATGATCAAACTTTACAATAACACAGTCATGTGTGAAATATAATTTCAATCATATCCTTGTCTACAACAAAAGAGATAAAAGGGGAAGAGAGGGGGGGGGGGGGGGGGGGGGGGGGCGGGGGGCGGGACTATCAATATCTGTTCTTTGCTCCACATAATCCTTACAGGTCTGCAGCCGAGTGGCTATTTTACCAGATGGCCAAAGGGGGGAATAAGTTTGAACCTCAAAACCTATCTCCTGGTCCCCCCAGCATTCACATGATGTACATATATAGCATGTTAGATGTGTGAAAGGGCCAAATTTTGGGGCTTTTGTGTTAGAAATGACTTCATGAAAATGATGAATTAATGCTTTCGATGGAGAACCCTTCACATGTCGTCAACTTCAAAGAAGGAAATCACCACCTCTATGCATACAAACTACAGCCCGTCATCCTTGCGAAGAGGGAAATGGAGTAGCCTGGTGTAGGCGTGTGCCCTTATGCATGGGAAAGAGCATGGGCAGCCTATGTAGCCTCTATAGGTGCCCCTCTGCTAGCCTCCTAAGAAGCTTACTTCTCATTGCCTATAAAAAGAGGGACTTCTTCATCGTTTTGCTCACCTCCTCCTCCCCTTTGTTGAATACCCTAATATCATGTAGCCATTTATATGGTAGTGACGTATAGACGTAGGCTAATAATGGGCCGGGGCACTTTCTGTAGGATTATACATATGTGGTAGTGACCATGTGAACAGGGGCTTAACAGGGGCACTTTTTCCCCCTACACATTATAGAGGTTTTTTCCCCTGGACATTATGTGTGTCCAGACACCTATACTTTTATATTTCGGGTTTGTAATTAGGGTACTTGTGGTTGTACACATCTTATCACTTCATTCTGGTATATCCACACTCTCGAGCTCTCTATTGCTCCCTTCTCTCTGTTCTTGCTGTTTTCGATGTATTCTTGCTAAACATTAGGGTTTGTCAGAACCCAACAGTGGTATCAGAGCTCCAGGTTGATTCTGCCTCGAGCGTTTGCAGCCCGCACAACACCCCAAATTTTTTTCACCCATGTAGCTAGTACCCGACCGTACATTCTCATGCTACCTTATACCTGTCCATATGCCTACGCAAGCTCGTACCCAACCGCACATCCTCACACCGCCTCATACCTATCCGTACACCTGAGCAAGCCCGTACCCGACCATACATCCTCGTGTCGTCATGAACATGTTCGTATATACGCAAATGATGCCCGTACAGTCGCCGTACTTGCAGTCTGTACTGTTGGTACCGCCAGTATCTGCTCGCATTTGTACCTACCACACCTACAAATTTCAAAATTTGGGGCTTTTAGCACAAATTGGGGCTTTCAATCTTCAAGGTAACAAAGTTTCTTGTCAATTCTGCTTTCAGCTGCCAATTTCTGTACAGTGACTACTATAAGGCTGTTTGCAGTGTGTTGCATTTCCCAAGGGAAAGTTGACAAAAATCATTTCAGAAATTGTGTGCATTGCTGCCCATGCATATGCAATTAGAAATGACTTAAAACGCTGGAGATGTATTTGGTCACTTGTGTATTGGCAAAGGAGGACAAGCTTGATTGGAGTAATTACTCCATGTGGACCTTTATGATCAAAAACTTGCTTGTGGCCAAGGACCTATGAGGTTTTGTGAGCAGGAATCATACCCGTCTTGAAAACATTGTGCCTAGCACGCCTCAAAGAGGTGATAGGTGAGGTGGTTAGCAAACCTAAGCCCAACCTACAGCGCCTCGCCCTCACAAGAGCAAAGAAGATGGGATGCGAGAGATGCACATGCCATGTCCTTAGTTGCTTTGTCGATCTCAAGAGGTCACTTATACCTCATATCCGGCCTTGCAGGACGTCAAAGCATGCTTGGGATACTTTGGAAAATTGGAGGCCATGTACCAGGCCAAGAATGAGGCCAAGGTTATGTATTTGAAAAGATAGCTTGATGGTATACATATGAATGAGGGGGGCAGCATGTTAGATCACTTGACAAAGATCCGAGATCTTCATCATGAGAAGTTTCTGAAAATTGATGAAGTGATTCCGAACAGCCAGCTAGTGTCTATGACACTCAACTCTTTCCCTGAGTCATACTTGAGCTTCCACACATTGCTCACCTTGTCTACAAGGGAAAAACCTAACCCACTCACATTCTCGAAATTGATGGGGCTTTTGCCGCAGGAAAAGCGGACAAGGAAGACCATATCGATAGGTATGCCATGTTCAAGCATTTGTGGCACATAACAAAGGCAAAGACAAAACAGGTGGCTCTCAGCCAAGGGATGATTCCAGACAACCATCAAACAAGGAGAAGGATGATGCGTGCAGACCCAAGAAAAAGCTCAAGTATCATTACTGCAAGAAGCCAGGGCAATATATTGATGAATGCAGAAAGAGGATAGTCAAAGAGAAGAAGAAAGAAAGAGGATAGCCAAAGAGAATCAGGTATGGTTGTCGGTGACTCTTCTACTACTCTTGTAGGTAAAGATGATGCATCAACAAATTATGTGCAAGATAATTGGACTTTTCTTGTATGCAGTTATGATGCTTCTCAAGAGCATGTCTCTCAGTGTGGATGAGAAACAAGTTGTATGGTATTTTGATAGCGGGGCCTCTAAACACATCACCTCCAAGAGGGATTTGTTCACAAAGCTAGGGGCTGCCCTAGAAGGTAAGAAGGTCTCGTGTGCAAATAAGCATTCTTATCCTATGAAAGGCATCGGTAAGATTGTACTCACAGTAGCTGATGGTCCAGATTTATGCTTGCGAGATTTGCTTTGTGTCCCTAGGATTAAGAAGAATTTGTTGTTAGTGTCCTCGTTTGCTCAAATAGGGTTTGTCGTCAATTTCAGGGATGACAGATCGTAGTGAGAGACCAAGAAAAGGACTATGTGATAGTCACTTCTGGGACATTATACCATAGACTCTATCATCTTGATAGTGCAAGCATATGATGCTTGTGTGGTTACTATATCTACTCCTGCCATGCAAGAGACAGAGTTGTGGCATGCTAAATTTGGGCATGTGAATTATGGCAATCTGATGCTCTTGCAGAAGCAATAAATGGTGCATGACATGCCACATGTTGAACTACCTCCCAGACACATATGTGAGGGATGCATTCTGTCACATGCGCGGAAGCTCTCTGTCTTCTTTAAGCCCTACCTTTCATAGGAACATATCAATGCAAAACACAAAGAAGAAGAGAGAGAGAGAGAGAGAGAGCTGTATTTTTAGTGTATTTATATAGTACAAAAAGGTACATGTCTTGGCAGCCCTAGGCATGCCAAAAGGTAGCAAACACCCTATCCTATGACCTATCCCAAAGGGTAACTAGATAACTAACAATGAGAAATAGTATGCCTTTTATAGGCTCTTGCAGGAACTAATCAACTGGTCGTCCTGCTATCAACCAGCTCCATGGACCCCCAAAAATATTGATGTTGCTAACTAGAAGTACACGACCTCGAACACCAGACCGACAGGGTTTTGGTCCACCTCTAGCCCTCCACAAGCCTGTCACGGCATATACTGCTCCAATCCTGATGTTTATCCTACAGCAAATCACGGATTTAGCCTTGGGATTAGCATGTCCATGTGCATGCACATGACATCCCCTTCTGCTAATCTTGATGACAAGATTCCAACTTCTACCCAGAGATGATTGTCATTATTCCCTATCTTCACACATGGTCTCCCATACATGTCATCCTTCCCTTCCTAGCAACCTTTTCACTAAAAACCTTGCCTTAGGTCTTTGAATCGACTCCAAATCCAATTTAGATTTGTGCATCCATTTCACTCATCTCCTAGCCCTTCATGCCCTGTCCCTAAACACTCTTTGGTCTTCTTTTCCTGAGTATTGAGTCTAGCATCCTCACTCCACCCCTTGGATGATCATCATTCCTGAAAGCCTTTCTTGGTATGCCCCAAGTGGCATCCAACTCATAGGGCTACCATTCCCCTTGGGTCTTGTGGAACACCACCAACCAACCTCCTCGGAACTTCTTCCATGTCTTGTGTTACTCTCCTTGGACTATGCACCTTCATCTAGCACACCATCAATGCTTAGCATTGCTAAACTTGAAGCTTTGACACCAATGTCACATGCATAGAAGCTCTGTGTCTTCTTTTAGCCCTAAAATCCTTTCATATAAACATCTTGATGCAAAACACAAAGAAGAGATGGAGAGAAGAGAGAGAAATAGCTGTATTTTCAATATATTCATATAGTATAAAAAGGTACACATCTTGGCAACCCTAGGCGAGCCCAAAAGGTAGCAAACACCCTGTGCTATGACCTATCCCAAAGGGCAACTAGATAACTAACAATGAGCAATAGGAAGCCTTTTATAGGCTCTTGGAGGCACTAATCAACAAGCCAACCTGTTGTTGGCCAGCTCCATGAACCCTCAAAAATATTGATGCCGCCGACTAACACCTAGCTGATAGGGTTCTGGTCCACCTCTAGCCCTCCACAAGCCTGTAACAGCATATACTGCTCCAATCTTGATGTTTGTCCTGCTGAAAATGGGGGATTTAGCCGTGGGATTAGCATGTCCATGTGCATACACATGACATGTTCTTGGCAAAATGCATCGTAATGCTTTCCCAAAGGATGGTTTGATGAGAGCTGATCGAAAATTACACCTCATGCACAATGATGTATGTGGTCCTATGAGGACACCGTCACTTAGAAAGCACATGTACTTTGTAATATTCTTAGATGATTACTTTTTGCTTGGGTATACCCGCAAGCCTAGTCAATGGTACGACCCATCGCCTCGATCTTCTTAATCACCCTTGCTTCACCCCAATAATTGTGCTTCATGTCTAATCCATTCTACCCTTACCTTCTTCTTCGGCTCCACATGTCTAGATCCTCGCCAATCGACTACCACTCCTTTCACCTCAGGATCCCATAGCTCCAATGACAGAAGAAGACAACCCCAAAAAGAAAGAGAGAACACCGCAAACCGATACCTCCACGAGAGCCAAGATACCCATTATGGTGTCTTGACAAAGATGCTAGAGCTTCATGTACATCGCCATCGACCTCCAGCATCTCGCAGCGCAAGCAGTCTCCATGCGTGTTGCCTCCTTGTCTCTCCGGAAATCCCCCCTCGCACGACTTGCTTACTAATACCATTGTTTTACTAACTCCTCTTTCATCATACCACCTACCACCAGGATACTGATCATTAAGTATTCCGTGCTAGTTTACTCATTCAAGTACTTTGACTCCTCTACTGAGGATGTCCCGCCGCAAAGACGACAAAAAACAAAAACACAAAAACAAAATAAAGAGTACTATTGGGCACATACAAAACAGCGAACTCCTAACCCATCAGACTAGCTGGATACTTAATCGCCAGTACTCCACTAACTTCTTTCCATCTTACTAACTTCCCCACGTCCTCTCATTTCCGAAGAGACATGAGAACCAACCAAGTGCGACACTTCCCCGCGTGCCTCAACAACCTCTCACCGATCATCGACTTTAGGAAGGGGAGTATGTTAACCACATACTGGTTGTGTCACGGAGCGGTGATCTCGGGTTGCGTTCTGGGCGCGAGTTCCCGCTCGGGACTAGAAAATCCAGTACAAAAGTGAAAACAAAGAGTACTTGCTGAATGTTGCACACCAAGACCTATAGCTCGTCTCAAAGAGGACGACGAGCCGGTCGTTTCGAGTACTAGAACTTCAAAATCGGACTCCGTATGAAGGAGTTATGACCAAAAACGTACAAACGGCAATGGAAAACAGTGTCACCCAAACGCGGGCTTCCAACCCAAAACTTGTATTGATAAAATGCCGACACGCGACGAGATTACAATGGGATCACAAGAGTGATGAGAGAAAATGACTTGCGGGTATCCGAGGCACGGGATCCCTTGCCCACAAGCCGTCTTGTATCTAAACGAAGGTAGGAGAGGTCGGGCTAAGCCACATTACTCCACCTCAAGGTACTCCCATATAGATGCAAAGAATTCGGGGCGTCCACACATACCTCGAGAGCACCATGTGAGGCCGGATAGAAATCCCACGCCTCACATACACCTAACACATTCCTACAACAACTATGTCTGCACACTTATGTAATGGGCGCCAACACTATATATTGTAAATCCCGTCATTTGATGAGGGAAACGCCCTAAAGACGCTCCCAAGTATTGAGCTTTGAAGGACACACAAGAGGATCTTGGTTAGTTGGCCAATCCATAGAGAAAAGCCTTGTAACTATGTTTTGGGCGCCCTGGGTCACTTACTCCCGGGCAGCCTAGTGGAAAAAGGCTTGAAACTCTCTCATTTGTGCAATAGAAGTGGAGTGTTCTCTCTCTGCCTCTCTTGCAACTCTAATCTAGCATGTGTAGTGTGCTTAGGGATATCAAGTGCATCCCGCACTTGGATGCCACGAAGACATATCTATACAGAAGATGCAGGACCTCGGATGGTAAACTGGTCCCATGTGAGCCCAGTCCGGGACGAGTCAGCCAGGGATCCATCTCAGTTGTCAGAGGTCAGGTGTGCATTGTCCTGCATAGGAGTCTAAGGTCAGGTGTGCACTGTCCTGCACATGAAACAGTGCCAGTCCGCACTGTGAGTCTCCCTTTGGAATGATGTCAGTGATTCTGTGTATCTGTTATGGTACCGAATGCCAGATCACTGAGTAGTTAGTTAGGGTTTGCATGTAGAACAAGGGGCCAGCCCATAGGGCTACCCCGGGTCTTTGTGTGGGCATGTGGATAGTGTGGAACCACCCCCATGAGGGCCGGGAAGGCCCTGGCTGAACCCACCAGCCATGGAGGGGCTGTGGGACAGCCCTAGGGGCAGGCTAAAGGCAGACATTCAGGAGATGCAGCCTTTGTATGGCTGTAGGGCAGGTATGGGGCAGCCCATACAGGCTGTCCAGCCATCCAAAATCAAGCGCATGATGCCCAGCCAATTAGGGAAAAATGCGCAACATTTTATGTGTTTTTTTCAGCATTAAATGCTGAATTATTCAGTTGTGGGACATTTTATGCTGGCCACCTGGTTTAGAACCGGCCGACTGCTATTGTTGGAGTAGTATAAAAGGAAAAGCCCACAATCCCATTAGTTCATCTCATTTCTCACCAAGAGCTCAAGCATAAAGGGGCTAGATAAGCCAAGAAGGTGCTAAGCAAAGGGGTGAAGGACTATAGGTCAAGGGCAGGGAATTCCCAACCAAGAAAGATCAAGGATTTCTGTATTTTCTTTCAAATTTACACCATCCGTGGTGGGGGCCCTACAGAGGGTATTTGGGACCCAATACTGTGTCCTCTCTCTCTCTCTCTCTCTCTCTCTCTCTCTCTCTATATATATATATATATATATATATATATATATATTTTCTGCACATCTCCATTCAATTTGTGCGTTAATCCCGTCACGAAAAGAGTGCTGATTTCTGAGCATTGAAGTTACCGATTCTTCTCCAAAGCTTCCGCATGTTACAGTGGTATCATAGCCTACTTCAAGTGCAAAGATTCAGCAAAGAAACCAGAATTTTTTCTCGCTCGTGTGGTTGGTTTTCAGACGCAGGTGGACTACCCCTTTCAGAGTGACTCCTGTCCCTCGAAGGACGGTTGGTTTTCAGCCTCCGGACGTCTCCCACACACAGATAGTGGATGGTCAGATTGCGTTCCGAAAAGGAAGCGCATTTTCCTGCTATGGCGATCTTCGACGACGAGAGAGACCAAGAACCATGGAACCAGAGTGCACCAGGCAGCCCAGCTAGGGCACAAGACTTGAGTGTTACAGACTTGTTCTTGTTGGGGTAAAGGCGTTATGCCCACCCTTATAGTGTGTACAAGCCCATAAGTTATAATACATAGTACACTTAGTACTTTTAATGTACTAAGTGCACTATGTGTACTAGTGCAATATACATGTGTGATAGGGGAGTCACACACTCATGCTTTTCATGAGTTGACTTATCCCCACAACTCTCTCTCTCTCTCTCTCCCTTGCTTCTCTGTGTATGTCTCCCATGAATGAACTCTAAACCCTAATTGCTGTTTTCTCCCCATCAACTGGTATCAGAGCCGGTGCCCTTTGAATCTCTCTGCTGCATAGCTCTCGTTTCACACAACCTTTGCCCTTTTGAATCTCTCTGCTGCATAGGCTGCACTGTGGCCAGATAGTGCTGCCCCATCACCCAAGTCAAGGCCATCCAGCCAGTAGCGTGGGCTGCCCATCCACTCAGGCGCAGCCAATCAAGCGAAGAAGCAACAACATCTGAGCGAACAGCAGCCAAGGCAGACGGGCATCAATAGCAGTGCTAATCGTGTAGCGCTGCTAGGCGGAGACGGCGAAGGCAGCAGCCAGGCGTCGAGCGAGGAGGTCAGCGCATCGTAGTGAAACGATAGGGGAAGGCATCTGCTGGGCGTGAGCGAGTATCTGTAGCGCTGGATCCGACGTGAGCGAAGAAGATAGGCGAACGTCGAGCGTGGAGCACTGGCAGCTAAGGCTAGTAGGCCCCGGCGCCCGTCAACTCGCGTAGCCAACAACCGCTGGTCACCGTAGCGCTACTAAGCGAAGCTAGTCCACATAGCGAGCGAAGGCACTAGGCGGGCGAAGGCAGCAGCCCTAGGCGACCTGTAGCGTGGCTGAGGCAGCACACGTCCATACTCAGGCGGAGCAGGCTTCCTCACGAATAGCTTCCAGCGTAAAAGCTTGCAGGTGCTGGAGCTTGGAGAGGAGGCTGCTGAGCAGGGCTTTCGTGGAGCATGTAGTCGGCCAGCCCAAGCCCCCAACTACTAATCAGCAGCAGCATCATCATCCCACACAACTGTGTGGGAGAAGTCTTAACCTGCAACCTGTCAATGCCTACACAGAACAACAGGAGCATCAGCACCAAATTCATCAACCCGCCTGCAAATCAGAGAAAAATCAGAAATTTGAAAGGTATTTTGCTTCAATTTTTTTTTGGGACTTGCAATTGAGCAGGTACAATTATCAATTGAGCAGGTACAGGTGCCCAATTGCTCAATTTTTGAGCAAAATTGGCAAAATTGGGTGACATTGGTCACAATCAGGATAAATTTGCAGGAAATTGGTCACAATCAGGATCAATTTGCAGGAAATTGGATGTCGAAATTTGGGGTTTTTTGATGTAATTGTGCAATTAAGCACTCATACATGCTGTATGATGTGAAAAATCGCACATTTGGGCAAAATTGCAGCAAATTGCAGTGCAAATCAAGGGGCTTTTGTGCCGATTTGGTTGATTTGCATGCAGGCGATCGCATTTGATGCTGTGGATAATGTGTTGATGCCTTACAAGCACTCAATGTGCCTGTAAATCAAGGGGCTTTCATGTATTTGATGTATATGTGGCCAGGGGGAAGCATCGTGAACACTCTGGATGCCTTCATGTGCGCCAATGTACCATGCATGATCAGAAATTGATCTCAAATCAAGGGGCTTTTCAAGTTTGTATGCTTGTTGAGCTTGGCAAAGCAGCAGGCAAGACATTTATGCCTTGAATCCTCAGAAATCAGCTTGCAGTCAAGGGGCTTTTGCCCAATTTCTGTTCGGAACTGTTGTATGCAGTGTTCAGGACTGTTAAAGTCTGATTTTCACTCATTTGGACAGCCAGGAGAGCATTTATTGCTATTGTACCTGCTGGTACAGATTTGGCACAGCTTTGTGCATGTTTTGACATGGCTGTACACTGTTTTGAGTGATCAAAAGGTTCAAATTCAGCTGCTGAAATTGCCGGTACAGGTTTGGTACATCATTGGTGAGCGCTTAGTACTGCTGTACAGTACTTTGGAAGGGCAAAAGAGCACATTCAAGGTGCTGTCCAAAATCTGCAGCAACCAGATTTTGGTGTTTTCATCACATAAAGTGGGAGAAAAGTTGCATTCTTGCTTCCGCAGTGGGAGATAAACTTTGGGAGAAAAACTGTGAGCACTTTGTGTGCTTTGGGTGCAGTGTTTGCACATCTTGGGTGCAGTGTTTGCACATTTGCAGAGAGTCAGGCATTAAAGGTTGCATTTTGCTATGGCAACCACAGGTGAGAGCTCTTCATTGCTTCACATCAAGAAGCTTGAAGGCTCGCATAATTATGATATTTGGCAAACCCAGTGCTACAATGTGTTGCTCCAGAAAAAGCAGCACAAGCCTATCAAAGAAAGGGGTGTGATGCCCGCTTCTCTTACAGCTGAAGAGTGGGAAGATATGGATGAGCTGGCAAGATCTACTATCATGTTGTCTGTGTCAGACTCATTACTTTTCAGCATTCGTGAAGAGAAGACAGCTTGGGGAATGTGGCAGAGATTGCAGGACTTGTATGCCCAACAAAGTGCCTCAAGCAAAGTGTATTGGTTGAAGAAACTCATAGGTCTTCAGATGAAGGAAGGGGCATCTATGACAGCCCATCTAAATGAGTTTAATGGTATTGTCAGCCAGGTCATTAATCAAAAGTTGGCAATGGACGATGAGTTCAAAGCCACTTTTCTGTTATGCACTTTGCCAGAGAGTTGGGACACATTCAGGACAGCCACTAGCAATTCGAATGCTATGCTGTCATATGCAGATGTTGAGGGTGCTCTTCTTCAAGAAGAGATGAACAGGAAAAACAACTCTGTTGGAAAGTCCAATGCAATGAATGCACGTGGGAGATCCCAGCAAAGGGGTAAAAGCCAAGAAAGGGGAAGGAGCAAGTCTCGCTCCAAAAAGGATTTGGAATGCCATTATTGTGGCAAGAAGGGACACATCAAAAAGCAATGCTACAAATGGAAAAATGATCAAAAAGAAAAGGGAAAAGGCAAAGACAAAGAGAAGGATGAAGCCAAAGATGTAAAGCCAAAGGGCAAAAGTGGAGTCAAGATCGAAGAAATCAATGTGTCACATGCAGGTGGCAGTGAGGATGAGGTCCTCTTTACTTCTTCACTTGATGCCCATTCACTTCTTACAGGTGGTCATGGTATGCACTCATGGATCATTGATTCAGGTGCCTCCTTTCATGTCACAGGTTGCAGAGACTTGTTTGTCAGGTACACTGCTGGCAATGAAGGAGTGGTTTATTTGGGTGATAACCATGCATGCAAAATTCTTGGCAGAGGTGATGTGAGGCTTGTATTTTCAGATGGCTCACAGCTTATGCTCCATGATGTCAGGCATGTGCCTGAGATCAAGAAGAATCTGCTTTCTACTGGACAGCTTGATGATGCTGATTATGTTACCACATTTGGTAGTGGAAAGTGGAAAATTAGTAAGGGCTCACTGGTTGTTGCCAGAGGCTCTAAGGTGGACACTCTTTACTTTATGCATGCAGGTGTTTGTCACCATGCTAATGTAAATGCAACCGAGCTGCCGGAAATTTCTATGTGGCATAGCCGGTTGGGACACATGAGTGTCAAAGGAATGGAGCAATTGTCTCGTTTGGGTTACTTGCCTTCTCTAAAGTTTTCAAGTTTTCAGTTTTGTGAGCATTGTATATATGGTAGGCAACTATAGTGCCCCCACAAGAAAGCTCTTGGACAGAAAGATGCTCAGTTAGAGCTTGTGCATACAGATGTATGTGAGATGCCTCAGCTTTCTTTGGGAGGGGCAAAATATTTTGTGTCATTTATTGATGATGCCACACGCAAAGTGTGGGTTTATCCTCTTCGTTTGAAGAGTGATACATTCTCAGTGTTTCAGAAGTTTGTTGCTCATGTTGAGAATCAAACTGGCAAAACACTGAAGGCTTTGCGTTCCGACAATGGTGGAGAGTATACGTCCAAACAGTTTCAGGACTTTTGTGATGCTAAAGGCATCAAGAGGGAGCTCTCTACTCCTTATGATCCTCCACAAAACGGGACAGCAGAGAGGATGAACAGGACCATTCAGGAGAAGGTCCGTTCTATGTTGTCACATGCTGCACTACCTCATGGTTTTTGGGCTGAAGCTGTTATGACAGCCGTTCACCTTATAAACAGGTCACCTAACACGAGGCTTGGTGGAAAAGTGCCAGAAGAAGTATGGACAGGGAAGCCTCCGTCATACAAGCACTTGAGAGTGTTTGGTTGCGTTGCGTACGTGCACATACGCAGGGAAATACGCACCAAACTTGATCCTAAGTCTCACAAATGCATATTCCTAGGATATGGTGACAGAGGTGAAATGGGGTATAGACTTTGGGATCCCATGAATAGAAAGATCATACGCAGCAATGATGTCATTTTTTATGAAACATGCATGTATAAGGAGCCTGCAAGGCAACAGGAGCCTGGCAGAGTCATCTTTGATGATGATGGACATCATGGACAACAACAAAGGGCTGTAAATCAGCCATTACAGCAAGAAAACCAGCCCTTAAATGGTGCTGAAAATGGTCCAAATGGACAGCCAGAGATGGCAGAAGATATCCCTATGGATATACCACAGTTAGAGGAGATACCGGGCATGATTTTTCAGCCTTATGGCATGGAACAGGAGCCACCAATGGGTGATATGCAGGCTGGACAGCAACCTGCAAATGATGGTCATTGGGTACGGAGGTCCACTAGACCCTCCAGAGCCCCTGACAGGTTTGTTCCAGGGGTTGACTACTTGATGCTCACTGACTGTGGGGAGCCCTCATGTTATAAAGAGGCTTTACAGAGGGCAGACAAAGCTCTATGGGAGCGTGCCATGAAGTCAGAGATGGATTCTCTGCATAAAAATGAAACATGGAAGTTGGTGCATTTGCCTGCAGGCAAGAAGGTTTTGCCATGCAAGTGGGTATACAGGCTCAAAGTTGCATCAGATGCAAAGCCAAGATACAAAGCCAGGTTAGTGGCTAAGGGCTTCAAGCAGGAATATGATGTGGACTTTGATGAGATCTTCTCTCCAGTGGTCAAAATGACCACACTTAGAGCTGTGTTATCCAGACAGCCCAGACGGTGGCCAGTGCTTCTGAGAAGTACTCGGCTGTCCATGAAATGTTCCAGAAGATTTTTCTTCGGGACAGCCTCCCTCCCCAGCTCCCCCCGTCCAGACTAGAGGACCACAAGATTGACCTCCTCCCAGGCTCGGAACCCCTGAGCGAGTTTCCGTATCGCCTTTCCAAGGCAATGGAATCGGAGTTGGACCGCCAACACCAAGAATTGTTGCAATCTGGCTTCATCCGCCCCACCATGTCGCCGTTTGCAGCACCGATCTTATTTGTCAAGAAGAAAGATGGGTCTTCCCGTTTGTGTCGACTATCGTGCACTCAACAAGCTGACTATCAAGAGCAGATTCCCGATGCCTCGAATAGATTATATTCTCGAGAGGCTAAATGGAGCAAAGGTGTTCTCGAAACTTGATTTAAAGAGTGGGTACCACCAGGTGCGGATTGTGGAGGGGACGGAACGGGCCCACTATGAATTTGTGGTCATGCCATTTGGCTTGACGAACGCCCCAGCAGCTACATTTAACCGCATGATGATGCGTGTTTTCCGGGATTTGACTGGATTTGTGTGTGTTCATATTTCTGGACGACATACTGGTATTTTCAGCTGCGGTTGAGCAGCATGACATTGATGTGGAGAAAGTCCTTAAGTTACTGGAAAGCAACGAGCTCTACATCAATGAAAAGAAGTCGGAATTTTATCTGTTCCAGGTGCATTACTTGGGATACATAATTAGTGCTGAAGGCATTCGACTTGATCCGGCTAAAGTGGCCGAGATTGTCAACGGGGAAGTACCTCAGACAGCCTAAGACATCAGATCATTTGTGGGTATATGCCAGGCATATTCCACCCACATCGACAAGTTCTCTGACCTCTTGACGGATCTCACCGATCTGCTAAAGGGAGTGAAGACAAGAAGGCAAAAGATTCGAATGACTCCACGAGCGTTGGAGGCATTCAAGAACCTCGAGGTGGCGTTATCAGAAGCACCTTGTTTAGCACTTGCCTCGTGGGACGAGCCATTTCAAGTGATCATCGATGCGAGAAACATCGCAATTGGAGGTGTATTGCAACAAAATGGTCATCCAGTAGCTTACATGTCTCGTAAGTTACTGCCCGCAGAGAAAAACTACTCAGCCTATGATCGTGAACTCCTAGCAGTTATACAGGCCTTGAAACATTGGAAACATTTTGTTTGGCCGTGACTTTGAGGTTCGCACTGACCATCAGGCATTACGCTGGATTCAGATAATGCCAAGTGCACAGTGGAGTGATCGACAACACCGCTAGAGTCAAATATTCCAGCAATTCGGTGGTATGATTGAGTACTTTCCAGGAAAGGCCAATCCAGTGGCCGATACTTTAAGCAAGAAGGGACAAGTGACTACGATTTAAACCACTAGACTCGATCTTGTTGGTACAAGACTAGATGACATGAAGCACACGCACGCGGATTCCGAGGAATTCGGTACACAGTGGGAACATGCATTGGATGCCACAGGACCATGCCACTTTCTGATACGCGATGGTTGGCTTTTCTACAAAGGCCGACTGTGTGTCATGAGGTCATTCAGGGCGGCTCTTCTCCATGATGCCCATGACGCCATTACAGGTGGTCATAGGGGCATGAATTCGACTCTGGAGAAATTGGAACGGCAATATTATTACGAGATGTGTTTACATATGTACAACGCTGTGATATTTGTTAAAAGGTGAAAGCTCCTCGTGGAAAGAAGACAGGGTTGTTACAGCCCTTGCCAATTCCTGAGGGTCCTTTCTAAGACATTTCCATGGACTTTGTCACGAATCTGCCTCCCAGTCTGAGTAAGCGTAATACGCAGTGCTTAACTATTGTTGATAGATTTAGCAAATTCGTTATGCTTATTCCTTGCAGGGCCAATGTGACTACTGAGGATGTTGCCCAGTTGTTCATTCGGCATTGGTATCCAATTGGCGGGATTCCTAGGACCATAGTGTCAGACCAAGATGCCAAGTTTACCAGTCATTTTTGGAGGGCATTGTTTGATAACTTTGGTACTAAATTGAATTTTTCCAGTGCATTCCACCCACAAACGGACGGCCAGACAGAGATATACAACCAGTTGGCCTTTGATGTGTTAAAGTGTTATGTCCACGATCAGTAAGATAAGTGGGAATCATATTTGCCTTTAGTTTAAGCTGTTTTAAATGATTCTTTTGATGTTATGTCCACGATCAGCAAGATAAGTGGGAATCATATTTGCCTTTAGTTTAAGCTGTTTTGAATGATTCTTTTTCTTCAACTATTGGCAGGACTCCATATAAGGCAGCGTTTGAAAGACCTTTCCAGTCGTTGTTGACCAAGACTTCGTCTTCAGTACCTGAGGCGAACAGAGTGACGGAGTCTTACCATGAGGTTTTAGAGTCAGTAAAAGACAAATTGGCTAAAGCGCAAGAGGCCTACACTCGATAGGCCAATAAAGACCGAAGGGATATGAAGTTTTCGGACGGGGATTGGGTTTATCTTCGGATTATGAAGCAAAGGTTGAAACAGGTGGACAAGTGATGCCCAAAGTTGTCTTTCAGGAGCTTCGGACCTTTTCCCATCAAGAAAAAGATTAATGAGGTGTCTATGCAGTTAAAGCTACCTCCGAGTTGGACAATGCACCATGTATTTCACGTCAGTTGGTTAAAGCCATATGCAAGTCCTATCACTTCAGAAGTCAAAGACGAAGCGGAACCAGGTATTGTTGATGAAGCAGAAGTTATGGTTCCAGAACAGATCCTTCTGCACCGTTTCAAGCATGGCTCAGGCCGAAGACTACAACGGTTCCTCACGAAGTTTCAGGACCGAGGGACCCATGAAGCGGTATGGCTCGACAACGAGTTTTTTGAAGACTATCCGGCGTTATTGACGGATTATTTGGAGGCTATGCATCTTCCGTCAAGTTAAGCAGAAGGGGATGTCACGCGCATCCCGCACTTGGATGCCACGTAGACATATCTGTACAAAAGATACGACCTGGGATGGTGAACTGGTCCCATGTGAGCCCAGTCCGGGACGAGTCAGCCAGGGATCCATCTCAGTTGTCCAAGGTCAAGTGTGCATTGTCCTGCACAGGAGTCTAAGGTCAGGTGTGCACTGTCCTGCACATGAAACAGTCCCAATCCGTGCTGTGAGTCTCTCTCTGGAATGATGTCAGTGATTCTGTGTATCTGGTATGGTACCGGATGCCAGATCACTGAGTAGTTAGTTAGGGTTTGCATGTAGAACAAGGGGCCAGCCCATAGGGCTACCCCGGGTCTTTGTGTGGGCATGTGTATAGTGTGGAACCACCCCCATGAGGGCCGGGAAGGCCCTGGCTGAACCCACCAGCCATGGAGGGGCTGTGGGACAGCCCTAGGGGCAAGCTAAAGGCAGACATTCAGGAGATGCAGCCTTTGTATGGCTGTAGGGCAGGTATGGGGCAGCCCATACAGGCTGCCCAGCCCTCAAGATGTTTGCAAAAGCATTGTCCAGCCATCCAAAATCAGGCGCATGATGCCCAGCCAATTAGGGAAAAATGCGCAACATTTTGTGTGTTTTTTTCAGCATTAAATGCTGAATTATTCAGTCGTGGGACATTGTATGCTGGCCGCCTGGTTTAGAACAAGCCGACTGCTATTGTTGGAGTAGTATAAAAAGGTGAGCCCACAATCCCATTAGTTCATCTCATTTCTCACCAAGAGCTCAAGCATAAAGGGGCTAGACAAGCCAAGAAGGTGCTAAGCAAAGGGGTGAAGGACTGCAGGTCAAGGGCAGGGAATTCCCAACCAAGAAAGGTGAAGGATTTCTGTATTTTCTTTCAGATTTACGTCATTCTAATAAAGCAAATACACCATCCGTGGTGGGGGCCCTACAGAGGGTATTTTATCCGCCATCGACCGATGAGAGACTTCTTTGGATAGTGATGTGTATGATGCTTACCTTTGTTGCTGGAGTTTTCCTCCCAGATGTTATCCATTAGGAGCTCCTAGTACCGTACTTTTCCTCATAGTTATTTCAGTTTCAGTTAGTTGTTTTTAGTTTTTCTTACACAGACATTGTATCAGATCCACCAATTGTTGTAACCTTTTTGGTCTCATAGGCCGAGTCGTGGCATATGAGAGTAGAATACTCTCTGACACTGAGAAGAACTATCAGATTTATGAGAAGGAGCTGCTAGCTGTGATCCATGCACTTACCAGTTGGAAACACTATTTGCTTGGTGCTGATTTTGTTGTGCAAACGGATCATCAAACGCTCAGATACTTTCTCACACAGGCAAAGTTGTCAGAGAAACACATGCGCTGGGCAAATTTTCTGTCAATGTTCCATTTTCAGATAGTGCATGTGGAAGGCAAGAAGAATGTGGTTGCAGATGCATTGTCTCGCAAACCACAAGTGTCAACTGTTTCTATTTCTTATCACCAGGAATTGGATGATATGAAAGAGCAGTATGCCAGTGATGAAGATTTTTCCAGAATCTATGAGCAGCTAATGAATAATCAACATCATGATCACTATGTTCTGAAAGACGGCTTTCTCATGATGCATGGAAAGCTATGTGTGACTAAGCAGTTAAGGCCGAAAGTAATGCTAGAAAGTCATGCTCCACCGTATGCTGGACATCGAGGCATTGATGCTACAGTCAAAGTGGTTGAGACTTTCTTTTATTGGCCAGCTTTGAGACGTGATCTTGATGCTTATGTCAGATCTTGCCTAGTATGCCAGAAGGTCAAGTTTGATAGACAGAAGGCACCTGGGTTATTGCAACCACTACCTATTCCAGAGAGACCATGGGAAACTATTGCCATGGACTTCATTTTTGATCTTCCAAGGACAACGACAGGGAATGATGGAATCTGGACTATAATATGTAGATTCAGTAAGCAGGCACACTTCATTCCTGCTAGAAAGAAGATAAAGCCCGAGCACATGGTTAAGATTTTCATGCAGAATATCTTTAAATACCATGGTATGCACAGTCTATTGTCAGTGACAGAGACCCAAGGATGACTAGCTTGTTTTGGAAAGCATTGTTTGAGAATATGGGCACGACCTTGAAATTTTCATCTTCTTTTCATCCTCAAACTGATGGGCAGTCTGAAGAGGCTAACTCTACTGTCTTGGATCTGCTGAAATGTTATGTGTCAGAACATAAGGAAGCTTGGGAGCATTATTTGCCATTAGTAGAGTATGCTTACAACAATACAGTGCATTCCTCTACTGGCAAGGCGCCTTTTGAAATTGTTGAAGGTGGCAAGAAAGTACCTCCCATTCTGCAGACAAAGGATAAGATATTTGAAGCAGATCGGTATGTTGAGGGATGGCAAGAAGCGTATAAGAAGGTCAAATATGCCTTGGAAAAATCACAAGCTAAGCAGAAAAGAGCTGCTGACATGCATCGTCAAGAGCTCTTGTTTAAAGAGAATGACTGGGTCTTATTGCGCTTTGAAAAGGCACGACTGAGAAAAAGAAAGGGCAAGGAACGTCTGTTTCCTAAGCTGAGTATGCGATATTATGGTCCTTTCCAAGTCTCAGAGAAGATAAGTGATGTAGCATTCAGGCTGAAATTGCCAGAAACCTGGAAGATACATAATGCATTTCATGTGAGCCTTTTGAGGCCTTTTATTGGCAATGTGCCAGAAGATATAGTGCCAGAGGAACAGCCTGAAGTGGAGGAATTGGATGAAATTCTGGTTCCTGAGCAGATTCTGGCCCATAAAGACAGAAAAGTGCAAGGACAAGTTGCAAGAAGATACTTGGTGAAATTCAGAAATTATTCACCAATGGATGCTAAATGGATGGATGAGCTTGAACTGGCTGATTCACCTCACTTGATGCAACTTTACAAGGAAGCCTTCCTGTTAGAACCTGCAATGATTTAATATGCTTTTTGAAGCTGAATTCTAAATGACCTGTACATTTGTATTATATGTTTGGCAATGTACATTTTTGACATTTGTTGTCAATGACTTAATCAATGAATATACTTTCAGTGCTTTGAAGTTGTATCTGTTACGCTTCAAATGAATGATTTACATGTTGTGACACTAATAGTACAACATATATGCTATCGCCCTGTGTTGCATCCGGAAACATGTATTTGAAAGGCTTGAACCTACGATGGCACAAATGGTAGTGGGGAATTCCTATCATCGCCCCGTGTCATCCGTTGGCAGGAGATACATGCGATGACACTAATCACCTGGGGAATCTGGTGATCGTCCTGTGTCATCCGTTTGCATGTGGACTTGCAATCGAGGTCGCTTGCTTCTTTCAAGAGGGGGGTATGTCACCAGGAGGTGAAACTTTTTGCAGTTGTTTTCCTTATTTACATTTCTTTATAAATACATATTTTTCTTTTCTTTCTCTTTGGTTGCTGTTGCTTTCCCCCGGGATCTCTTGGAAGGGCTTGGGCCATTGCAATGTCAGAATGGGTCAGCCAGTGGGACTTTGGACCAGTGGTTGGCTAAGCCGAGAACTGCACTGAAAGATGAATGACAGTGTCCAGGACATGGGCACTGAAAGATGAATGACAATGTCCAGGACATGGCCACTGAATGAGGGTATAGGCTAGTTTACACTAGTAAGTGGCCGCCACCGAAATGTGAATGTATCTTGAATTCTAAGCAAATTCTGAAATGACCATAGTGCTCAAAGATGGTCAGGAGACCAGAAGGAATGCAGATGACATCATCCCTAAAATCTAGGGAACTACTATTTTCGGCAGTGTCGGAATTGAAAAGTGTTCGCGTCAATTTGTGCGGAATATCAAGGGGACCAAAAGCTGACAAAGGACTGTTGTGAGAATGTGAACCAGTCAGGAGATTTTTAGCCTGGAAGATTGCATGTGGAAAAGGCTTTAAAATGTGCCAAGTGTCAAATTTTGGTGCATTTTCCTCATTGAGAAGAGGGAAGCGTGGGAATTTGGGAAAAGGAGGCTCATTTGCAGCCATCGTGTAGTTTTGTTGCAGGAAAAACAGCTATGGTGGTGCACTCCCTTGCCCTACAACTCATGAATTGAGGGTTGAGCTTGCTCCCCACAGCCTCTCTCTCTCTTTCTCTCTCTTGCAGACTATGGAAATGCTCTCATCAGATAAAATCAGGTACAGTTGTGTGAATTTCATGCTTATATGCAAAGGTTAGTTGCCTCTTTGAACAGGAACAGGTGTAGTTGGTTCCTACACCAAAGCAGGGACGGAAGAGGGTAATAACCTCTTCAATACAATGCTGTTTCAGCACTGTTTAGGTGCTGTTTTTGGGCTGTTATGTTGCCCGGTTGATGCCAAAATGCAGTAGGACTTTGCTTTAGTCCTTCAGGACAGTACAAGGGTTATTTTGGGCTGAAAACAGAGCTGAAAACAGGTCTGTGCAGAAAATTACAGCAAGCTGAATTGTGATGTTTTGGACTCCATTGGGTAGCCTGATGCCTATGGAAGTGAGCCTGTCAGTTGGGACTCATTCTGAGATGTTATGGAACAGTTTTAGTGCAGTTATGCTGGCAAATTTCTCCCAGAATTTGTAAAACTCAGCTGATGCAAGTAGAGTGCTTTGTTGCACTTGTACTTTGTAATTTTCAACCTTTTAACAATAAAGAAATACCGCAAGGGGCGCCGGACTTCGGGGCCAATGTGTTGTTGAGCGAGGGAGCGAGGATTCCGTGATTGTGTGTCTGAGTAAGTCCACGTTATTTGTGAATGAATTACCGCTTTATGTGTCCATAGACCGGTTTTAGGATCTGTGATTTTAGCTAAAAGCAAATGTGCTTCAAATTCCAACTGATATTGAGTCCCGAACTCTTCCAAATCCGGATACTCTGCCTTCATACTGTCTAAATCTTTGCCTTAAATTTCTAGCACAGTTGACTCATGCAATGTTTGAATGGTGCCCTTTCAACTAAGAACATCGGCAACGGGGTTATTTTTGCCTAAGACGTATTCAATCATTGCCCCAAATTGTTGGAATAATTGACTCCACCTAGATTGTCTGTCACTCCATTGGGCACTGGGCACGGTTTGCAACCATTTAAGTACCTCGTGATCTGTCTTAACTGTGAAGTCCCACCCGTAAAGAAAGTGCTTCCAATGCTTAAGAGTGGTCATCACTCCCAAGAGCTCTTTGTCATACACCGAATAATTATTTTTGGCGTTATTCAATTTGCGGCTATAGAAGATAAGAATGTGATGAAGACACATTTAGCAATGAGATTCCGAAAAACTCAAGACATCATTTTGTTGAACGTCGTTGGTGTGTTGGTGAGGCCAAAGGGCATCACCACAATTTCGTAGTGGCCATGCTCGTTCCTAAAGGCCGTTTTTGGAATGTCGGCCTCGAAGATCCGAACTTGATGGTACTTAAGATCTATCTTAGAAGAAATCACCATTGAGTTGTTCTAGGATGTACTCTATTCTGGGCATGGGAAATCTATTCTTCACTGTTAGCTTATTGAGCATCCTATAATCCACACATAAGCTTGCAGACTTATCTTTCTTTTGGACAAACAGTGGGAGAGACAAAATGTGAGGAAGATGGTCGGAGAAATGCAGACCGGAGTAGTTGGTCTAACAACTGCTCCAGCTCGCTCTCCAATGCCTTAGAAAGGCAATAGGGGAACTTGCTTGCAGGTTTTGAACCAGGAACCAACTCTATGCAATGGTCCTCGGGTCTATTGGGTGGGAGATCGGGTGGGAGGTCATCTCGCAGCATGATGTTGCTGTATTGAGACAAAAGACTAGCCATCCGCTGCTCCTTGTGGGTGCTACTTGAACTGCATTAGACTGAGAGCGGACATATAGTAACGCATACTGTGCTCCTTTTCGGATGGTTCCTTGGGCCTGAATGTGGGAAATGAGTGGGATGCCAAGAATGCTCCGATCCCCGCAAATCATGAGAGGCTTAGGAATCATGAGTGTCCTGCCTTCAATCAGGAATGGGTACATACTGTCTAAACCACTGGATCCTGAGGATCATGTCACACCCTAAAAGAGGGGAGACAATGAAATCCTACTGGAATGTGGCCTGTTGAACCTGAAACTCAAATTGTTGAGCTTTATGAGTGATGTGTGTACGTAGACTAGGGGTAAACCCATCCACATCTAAACGATAAGGAACCAAGGTACAGCTCATCTTGGTAGCCAACTGCGGAGAGATGGCATCCTCAGAACTACCCATGTCAAAGAGGACAATGAACTGTTCAGTGTTGTCCCTTTGCAGTTCCATAGGCACGGATGAGAGCCTCTGTCTTTCCCTTGGCCTCACCCTCCTGCTTATCATCAAATACCACTGGTGGTATTGAATTCAAAGAGGGTAAAAGCTGAACGGCATTTGAGGTAGATGGCAGAGGTGTGGATCATGATGCTACGGTTGCTACTGTGGAAGTGGATGCCTTAACAGACTTTTGAGCCTGGAACTTAGTGCAATCTTTCTTCGTGTGTCCCACAGTCTGGCAGAAGAAACAACGGTTCTCTGTCCTATACCGTGACTGTTCATCTGGCTGGAGATAACCTCCAATGAGGCCCTCTTTTGCTTTTTCCTCGCGAGTCTTCTTGGGCATAGAATCTTTTCTATTTCCTGACTTGAAGAATTTTTCTTTTGGTCCTTTTGGTCCTTGTTGTTCTGAGCCCCCTTACCCTGGGTAGATGACTGCTATTGGGGCTTTGGGGTAGACTGTACCTACCTAGGCTTACCTCCGTTCAGCATCAGCTCGTGATTCTAAGCGAGGGTGTAACATGCGGAAGCTTCGGGGGAGATCGGTAACTTCAATGCTCAGAAATCAGCACACGTTTCACGACGAGAATGTAACATGCGGAAGCTTCAGAGAAGATCGGTAACTTCAATGCTCAGAAATCAACACTCTTTTCGCGACAGAATTAACGCACAAACTGAATGAAGATGTGCAAAAAATAGAGAGAGAGAGAGAGAGAGAGAGAGAGGACACAGTATTGGGTCCCAAATACCCTCTGTAGGGCCCCCACCACGGATGGTGTATTTACTTTATTAGAATGATGTGAATCTGAAAAGAAAATACAGAAATCCTTGATCTTTCTTGGCTGAGAAAATCCTTGCCCTTGACCTGCAGTCCTCCACCCCTTTGCTTAGCAACTTCTTGGCTTGTCTAGCCCTTGTATGCTTAAGCTGTTGGTGAAATCTGAGATGAAACAATGGCATTGTGGGCTCCTCTATCCGAGTTCTTGGAGCCAGAGGCTCCCAAGCTCTGTCCTAGGGAAGACCCCGTCTGGTTCTGGCCTTTGCCCCCCGAGGCGATAGCCCTGGGAGAAGCCGGCTGGGAAGTCTTGGGCTTGCCACCATTATGCTTCATTTCTGCACTCTGGGCAAGCGAGAGTGCATCTTCAAAGGTGGCTGGCCTAAACATACGCACCTCCCATTGGATTTGCGTGTCAAGGCCATATAAAAACTGCCCTTTCTTGTCCGAATCAAATAAGCCTAATTGCAAACATAAAGTCGAAATTCTATTGGCAAACTGAAGGACTGGTTGCACGTTCTGACGCGCTCCCTTGAACTCGTCTTCGAGTCGCTCAAGGTAGTGGGGCGGTAGAAACCGCTGCTTAAGGTCGCGGACAAACTCGTCCCACACATAAGCTGCCATACCTAATTTGGTGCGGGCATGAGCCCAGTGAGTCCACCAAGGAATGGCCTCACCTTCCAAGTACCAACTGGCTAAGATCACTCTGTCAGTATCTATCTTTCTAACTGCGGCAAAGTAAGCTTCAAACTGATATAACCATGAATAAAGAGTTGTGGGATCGAGTTTACCATTATACTTACTGAAATTCATTTTCTCGAGAAAATGATTCGAGGGCACCGCCGTTGTCAATCTGACGTCCAAAGCCGCTAGGTAACGCTCGTGCTCCACGCGTCGCATGGCTTCATCTTCACGTTATCGGATCTCCAATGCACGCATCTGCAACTCAAGCAAAGAGCTCGGCTACGGTCGTGACCCCGCGAGAGGGTCCCTGTGTCGAGGATCTGGAATCTGGGATACGGAAGGAGAGGGAGGAGGAGATGGAAAATGCGACGCTAGAGAACGGGTACACTCTTCCAGAGCCAAGATCTGCGCCTTCTGCTCGTCCAACTTGGTTGTCTGGTCTGCGATTGCTCGCATCATCTGCTGGAACATATCTATAACACTCAGAGCCTACTTCAAGTGCAAAGATTCAGCAAAGAAACCAGAATTTTTTCTCGCTTGTGTGGTTGGTTTTCAGACGCCGGTGGACTACCCTTTTTGGAGTGACTCTTGTCCCTCGAAGGACGGTTGGTTTTCAGTCTCCGGAAGCCTCCGGATGTCTCCCACACAGATAGTGGATGGTTAGATTGCGCTCTGGAAAGGAAGTGCATTTTCCTACTATGGCGAGCTTCGACAACGAGAGAGACCAAGAACCATGGGACCAGAGTGCACCAGGCAACCCAGCTAGGGCACCAGGCTTGATACCACTGTAACATGCAAAAGCTTCGAAGAAGATCGGTAACTTCAATGCTCAAAAATCAGCACTCTTTTTGCGACGGAATTAACGCACAAACTGAATGAAGATGTTCAGAAAATAGAGAGAGAGAGAGAGGGAGAGATGGAGAGGACACAGCATTGACATATGAAAACACATCTCGCCTCATCTTTGGCCAATAGTATTACCGTTCTAACTTCTCCAAAGTCAAATTCATGCCCATATGACCACCAGTAATGGTGTCATGGGCGTCATGGAGAAGAGCTGCCCTGAACGACTTCATGACACACAGTTGGCCTTTGTAGAAAAGCTAACCATCGCGTATCAAAAAGTGGCATGGTCTTGTGGCATCCAATGCATGTTCCCACTACATACCAAATTAGTCTGTGGTACTTCCCAATTGACAATCTCGGCCACTTGGCCGGATCAAGTCGAATGTCTTCTGCACTAATTATATATCCAAGGTAATGAACCTCGAACAAATAAAATTCTC
This sequence comes from Cibotium barometz, assembly GCF_041138505.1. Taxonomy (NCBI): domain Eukaryota; kingdom Viridiplantae; phylum Streptophyta; class Polypodiopsida; order Cyatheales; family Cibotiaceae; genus Cibotium; species Cibotium barometz. Next base: position 40,222,633 of record NC_141064.1, read on the forward strand.
ACTTCTTCTCATTGACGTAGAGCTCGTTGCTTTCCAGCAACTTCAAGACTTTCTCCACATCAATGTCATGCTGCTCAACCGTAGCTGAAAATACCAGTATGTCGTCCAGAAATATGAACACACACTTTCCAATCAATTCCCGGAACACCCGCATCATCATGCGGTTGAATGTGGCTGGGACGTTCGTCAAGCCAAAAGGCATGACCACAAATTCATAGTGGGCCCATCCCGTATGGAAGGCTGTCTTGGGGATGTCCCCCTCAACAATCCTCACCTGGTGGTACCCACTCTTCAAATCGAGTTTCAAGAACACCTTAGCCCCATTCAGCCTCTCGAGAATATAATCTATTCGAGGCATCGGGAATCTACTCTTGATAGTCACCTTATCGACTGCACGATAATCGACACACAAACGAGAAGACCCATCTTTCTTCTTGACAAACAGGATTAGTGCTGCAAATGGCGACACGCTGGGATGGATGAAGCAGATTGCAGCAATTCTTGGAGTTGACAGTCTAACTCCGACTCCATTACCTGGAAAGGTTATATGGAAACTTGCTCCGGGGTTCCGAGCCTGGGAGGAGGTCGATCTTGTGGTCCTCCGGTCTGGACGAGGGTAGCTGGGGAGGGAGATTGTTCCGAAGTAAAATCTTCTGAAACTTTTCATGGAGAGCCAAATACTTCTCGAAAGCACTGGCCACCATCTGGGCAATCTAGAGGTAAATCATCTCACAATGTGCGCCTTTCTTGATAGCCTGCAAGTGGCTTATGAGCGGAAAGTTCGGGATTCCTGGCTCACACTTAATGGTCACTGGGGTGTTGGACACATTCCGACTAATCTAGAAAGTGTGCTTGTCCCACTTGACATCACGAAGGAACTTGTGAAACCACTGAATGTCCAATATTATGTCTGCTCCTACAAGAGGGGCAACCATAAAATCACGCACAAACTCTATACCTTGAATAACTAACTTAGCACCTAGAGCTTCATACTTGATGCTCGTCGTCATGCCTGTGCTAAAACCCTCAACTTACTTGTCCATCGAAGACGGGACGAAACGGGCACGCCGAGCGGCCTGTTCCGTGACCACGTTCTCCGTGTTGCCGCTGTCAAACAAGACGACGACTCTCTGGCCACCTATGTAGCCAAAGGTCTTGAGCAATTCGTTGCGCTCATACTCCTGGTCATGGGCGCCCTTTTGCTTATCTTCAAGCTTCCGGCTAATGATTGCTCCAACCGAAGCATTGGGATTCGTAGAACTAGGGACAACCATTGGGGTCACTGTGGGAGCTAGGCTCACCATTGAAGCCGTGGAGGCTGAGGCAGCGGTCTTTGGAGCGGTAGTCTTCTTAGGACACTCCCGAGAAGTGTGTCCTTTTGTATGACAAAAGAAACACCTACCCTCCGTGTACTAAGCAATCTCCTCAGCACTCAACTTGCCACCGGTCTTGCCGACCTCCGCTTTCTGGATTGGAGTAAGCTTGGATGCATTGGTTGAGTTCTTGGAGCCAAAGGCTCTCGTGCTCTGTCCTGGGGAAGACCTCGTCTGGTTTTGGCCTTTTTCCTCCGAGGTGGTAGCCTTGGGAGTAGCTGGCTGGGAAGTCTTGGGCTTTCCACCATTGTGCTTCATTTCAGCACTCTGCGCAAGTGAGAGTGCGTCCTCGAAGGTGGTTGGCCTAAGCATATGCACCTCCCACTGGATTTCACCCTGTCAGTATCATTTTTTCTAACTGCGGCAAAGTAAGCTTCAAATTGATGCAGCCATGAATAAAGAGTTGTGGGGTCGAGTTTACCATTATACTTACTGAAATTCATTTTCTCGGGAAAATGATTTGAGGAAGCCCCTGGTGTCAGTCTTGCTTCCAAAGCCGCAAGGTATCGCTCATGTTCCACACGTCGCATGGCGTCGTCCTCACATTGTCGGATCTCTAATGCACGCATTTGCAACTCAAGCATCAAACTCGGCTGCGGTCGTGACCCTTCAAAAGGGTCCCTGTATAAAGGATCTGGAATATGGGAAACGGAGGGAGAGGGAGGAGGAGACGGAAAACGCGGAGCTGGAGAACGGGTGCGCTCTTCCAGAGCCAGGATCTGCGCCTTCTGCTCTTCCAACTTGGTACTCTGGTCTGCGATTGCTCGCATCATCTGTTGGAACATCTCTTTTATGCTCATGCCTGATGCCCTAGCTCGGCTGCCTGGTGCACTTTGGTCCCAAGGTTCTTGGTCTCTCTCGTCGTCGTAGCTCACCATAGCAGGAAAATGCACCTCCCTTCCGGAGCGCAATCTGACCATCCACTATGTGTGTGGGAGACTTCCAGAGGTTGAAAACCAACCGTCCTTCGAGGGATAGGAGTCGCTCCAAAAGGGGTGGTCCACCGGAGTCTGAAAACCAACCACACGAGCGAGAAATTTTTTTGGATTTCTTGCTGAATCTTTACACTTGAAGTAGGCTCTGATACCACTGTAACATGCAGAAGCTTCGGGGGAGATCGGTAACTTCAATGCTCAAAAATCAGCACACATTTCACGACGAGAATAACGCACAAAACTAAAATGGATATGCAAAAAAATAGAGAGAGAGAGAGAGAGAGAGAGAGAGAGAGAGAGAGAGAGAGAGAGAAATGAAATGAAATGAAATGATATATTAACGTCTTCAAAAGGCCAAAATGACCTATGAGACCAAAAAGGTTACAACAATTGGTGGATCTGATACAATGTCTGTGTAAGGAAAGCTAAAAACAACTAAGCAACTAACTGAAACTGAAACAATTATGAGGAAAAGTACGGTACTAGGAGCTCCTAATGGATAACATCTGGGAAGAAAACTCCAGCAACAAAGGTAAGCATCATACATATCACTATCCAAAGATGTCTCTCATCGGTCGATGGCGGATATCCTCAATGTCCTCCATGGTGAGTACTCTGACTGGACGTCTCCCATGCCGTGCTAGTATGGTCCTGATCCTCTGTTGTAGTCTCCGCCGATGTCGAGATGGGCCTCTCATCTTGGGGCGCCTGGACCGCCCATGCTCTATAGCCCGATCAATCAGTGTACCTCTGGTGCGGCTGTACTCTGGGGCTAGCTGCAATGCCTACTGACCTGACTGCTCAATCTCTGGTTGAAAGAAGTCTGTAATCTGCCAATATAGGTGTCTCTCCCTCTCTGATCCCCTCCCTCTCAGGAGACCCTCTCTATGTCTACGCAGCTCCAGCAAGTACAATCCGAGGCATCTCTGATCCTGGTATCTCATGACTCTAGAAAGTGGTCCAAAGCCCTCTCTGAACACGCAGTGAAAATGGCCTCGTATCTCATAATATACTGGACAGTGACATATGTAATGTAACTCTGTCTCTGGCTCCATCTGGCATAGCTGACAAATCCTGGCCTCAGCTGGTACTCCTCTGAATCTGCCAGTCTCAATCTCTAGCTGGTGTGAGGATGTGCGCATCTGACCAATAGCACACCGTACCCCATGAGAAAGATGAGTATCCATGTAGCTGGGTCTAATCACAAACCCATCCTCCGTGAGCAGGAGAAGATGATCTCTATAGAAAGCCATCTTCGTACCAAGCTCGTGTGTCGGCTGTATCCATGTCCTCCTAGTGTCCAGCTGAGTCAAGTCCTGTCTAATAAGTCTGGTAATCTCTGCCCGTGTGAGAGAGAGGGAGGGTGCATCCAGGGAGTACTGAAATGGAGGTAGCCTGTCCGTACTAAAGCCATGCAGTTGGAACCAAGCTGTCATCTGTGCATACCAACATGATCCGTCTCCCTGTGATGCCAACTGTCGTGAAGACTCCAAGGCTAAGCGAGCATATCTGTCTCTAGGGAGAGCCCAAGTGCTATGTATAAAGGAGACTGATCGAGTGAGTGCCTCTACTACCAATTGGGGGGCAGCCATCTCTGCACGGATAATATCATGTGGTACAGAGGCCTTGGCCCTAATCATCCGGGAAATCATAGAAACCACGGACCTCTCCATACGTCTCCATCCATCAGTGCTACCAGCTCGGCTGTGGTGATCCACTGAGGGTCCCCATATCTCCACTCCATACAGCATGGCTGAAGTGACCAAAGTGTCAAAAAGCCAGAGCTTTGTTCGAGGTTCCTGAAACTGAACCTGCGAACACATCCTCTCTAGTCTCCCCAATGCTGCATAAGCTCTGGTCAATCTGGTCTCCGCTGCTCTCCTCAAGGAAAATAGTGGGCCACTAAAAACCACACCAAGGTAAGTATATGCATCTGTATACTCCACTGTCTCCTGACCATATGTAAAGGTGGGCATTGACCTCCTAACCCACTGTGCTGTGGTGTTAAACACCATGACCTTGGTTTTACCAAGGTTAACAGACAATCCACTGTCCTCTGCAAACATGTGCAATGCATCCAAATGACGCTACATCCCCTCTGGAGAATCTGAGATCAGCACAATATCATCAGCATACAATAACAGCGGAATCCATGTCCCTGCTAGCTGTGCTCCTCTGTCACCCTCCCGCTCTACATAGTGCGAAACCTCATCCACATACATCCCAAATAAGGTGGGGGAAAGGGGGCAGCCCTGTTTCACCCCAATAGTGGAGTGAACCATCTCAGATATACCCTGGGTAGTACGTACCTGCCCCACAACTGTCCTGTATAAAGCCATGATTCCCCAAATCAGCTCTGTGGGCACTCCCATCTCCTGTAGTCTGCGCATCAGTCTGGCTCTCGGTACTGTGTCAAAAGCTTTGCGGAAATCCACAAAGCAACAATAAATCCTCCTGCCATATAATCTACCCTCCTCAATAATAGCTCTGAGTGTCGAGATATGGTCAAGAGTGGAGAAACCTCTCCTGAACCCTACCTGCCTTGATGCACGTATGCCCTCTCTCTCTGCCCATCTACTCAACTCCTGCTCAAGAATAGATGCATATAATCTAGCCAATGTGTGACCAATCATGACGGTACGATAATTCCCAGGAAGCATGGGATCCCCTGACTTGAAGATAGGCACAATCGTGGACATATTCCAAGTCTCAGGAAAACCCTCACACATGGCTCGGTTAAACATCATAGCAATAAGCTCTGCAAGCATATCTCTGGCATGAATAAAGTGCTCTGCTACCAAACCATCATGATCATATGCTCTCCCAGTCCTCATCCTGTCAATAGCTTTCCTTACCATCTCAGCAGTAAAGAAAGCACATGTCTCTGGGCATGGCTCCGATGGGTCTGGCAAGGGCGGCTGTCCTGGTGCTGTGTACAGGGATGCTGCATACTCACCCCAAATCTCTGTGGAGGTAATGGCTGGTGATGGTGAATGCTCATGGAATAGTCTCCATGCCTTGCCTGAGTCCTGACTCATAAATAACTGGTACAAATCCCTCTCTAACTGAGCAAGATAAGCCCTCTTCTTCCGTCGCACTAGGTGCCGGAAGGTAACCCGTGACTGTCTGTGAGTGGTAACACCCATGAGCACCTCTCTCTATAATCTGATCCTCATCTCTCTGCACTCATCATACCAACTGTTCTGGGGCATGTTCCCAGATCGTCTCCGTGTAGGCTGACTATGGGGATATGCCTTTGATGCTGCAGCATGAAGCGTCTCTATCAATATCTGAGTGAGCTCATCTAATGGCCGTCCCGGCTCCTCGGCACATAGACGTCTGTATATCTCATCCGTGTATACGGTGTCAGTCTCCCTCGTAAAGGTATAACGAGTGTGTGTGGAGACCTGTCCCAATGGAGCGGTGCTGAACTAAAATGTGAGAGTGAAGGACAAGATAGCATGATCCACTGCTATTCCAACCGGCCTAGTGCCTACCATAAAATCCTGAAAAGAGGGAATGAGACTGGGCTGAGCCATAACATAGTCCACTGTACTAGCACCATGCCGATGTGGAAAGCTAGTGAAACCGCCCGATGTTGGGAATCTCTGTAGGCCATTCAGGATGGCCAATCCATGTGCAGTCCCCATGTCTATCAAATACCGCCCATACACTGTATGTTCCTCATCCTGTGAGAGTCTAGATAGGCCCATATCCCTAACATCAAGCTCCCTCAACATCTCCTCTGAGGTATCATAAAATACTGTCTGGTTATGGGCGGTCCTAGCATTGAAGTCCCCCAAGAGAATGATGTCACCATCCCTGGAGAACTCCCAAATGTCATCATCCAAAATAGAAAAGGGAGACTGCCCGCTAGGTGATGCATACACTGATGTACTAGGAGCAAAATAGCATATAGCAATGTAGAGATATCTGCCGGTCTCTGCCCTCAGTCTAACCCACATGTACCTAGCCTGCTCATCTCTGCAGACTATATGTATCAGTGGCTGTAGCTCCTCTCTAAACAATACTGCCACTCCTCCTGAGCCCCGTCCTCTATGCTCTGAACGAGTCTCCTGTCTACAAGCTGTCTCCCATCGGTATCCACTAACATGTGGCATGGACTGTCCAAGAGCCTGATGCGTCTCACAGTAGAAGATGATGTCCCTCCCAGTGAAACTATCCTCAAAAGCCCCTACATCAAGGCATAGAGATCCATTACAATTCCAAGTAGCAACTTTGAGTGTAGTCCCATAGGTCTCGCGCCGTCATGAAGAGCGCCTCTCCATAATCACCACTCTACCATCTCTATAGAAGGCCACTTTCCCTTTCTCTCGGGCTGCCCTTATCTCGGGCATAACTTCTTTCATGTGGGCAAGTTGCGAGAGTGTGAGGTCATCTCCAAGAAATATTCCCGTTTGCTTGAGTGTAGAACGTCTCTTCAAGAAGTCCTTCTTCGCTTCCATGGAGGGGAAACGAATGATAAGTGCTCTCTCCTTAGAAGAAGATTCGCCACTACCTTCTCTCTTCTTTCCCACTCTCCATGCCTTTGTGTGCGTGGCTTCAATGCCCATCATAGAGAAGAGCTCCTTGGTTTCCCCTTCCGCATCATCACGGTCTTTCAGACCAGACACTCGTACATGTAAGGCCCGGGTCTTCCTCCTTTGCTCCTCTTCAAGGGTCATGTTGATGATGGTGGGAGTGGGGATGGGTGGCGATTCTTTACCTTTCCCTTTCTTGGCGACCTCGATCCATTTCTCGGCCTTGTCCATCTTCTTTTGTGTCTTTGTGATCACCTCCACCCATGAAGATGTCTTCTCTTTATGTTGCTCCTCCTCTCGAATGATCCTCATTTGTTCCTTGATGGTATTCAGCTCTTCAATAAAGGAGGGCTGAAATTCTCCATCCTCAAGCTTGCTTTTTGAAGTGGCTTCCAACTCCTTTTTGAGGGCTGAGATTTCAGCCGCTTGACTTTTAGCATGCAGTTTGGCCTCCACTAGTTCCTCCTTTAAGGCTGAAATCTCAGCCTCTTGCTTGGACGTTCTCAACTCGAGTTCTTGGATTTTGTCAAATCCCTTCTTGAGTTTGGAGAGGCGGTTTATTGCGGTAATGGAAGAGTCGACCATCTTCTTGTTTTCTTTGATAATTGTGCCGAGCTTGTCCTCCACTTTCACGAGCTCCTCTTTAAACCCGGTCTTGGCCATGACTTTTTGCAAAACTTCTCACAACCAATGGATTCGAAATTAATCCATGACACAAGCGCGAAACAGCAGCAGCAGCAGGGAGAGAGAGGGGTTCAAGCCGAGAGTTATGTTGCTGCCTTGGGGGCCTGAGCAAGGGTGGGTGGGGAAAGGGGAGGCAAAAAACAGCGATGAGAGAGAGAGAGAGAGGGGGGCAAAACAGGCGGGCAGGGGCGAAACGTTGAAAAGGGGAGGCGGAGAGGAACAGCGATGAGAGACAGAGAGGCGAAACAGGCGGGCAGGGGCGAAAAACAGCGATGAGAGAGAGAGAGAGAGAGAGGGGGGCGAAACAGGCGGGCAGGGGCGAAACGTTGAAAAGGGGAGGCAGAGGGGAACAGCGATGAGAGACAGAGAGGCGAAACAGGCGGGCAGGGGCGAAAAACAGCGATGAGAGAGAGAGAGAGAGAGGGAGAAGAGGACACAGTATTGGGTCCCGAATACCCTCCGTAGGGCCCCCACCACGGATGGTGTATTTGCTTTTATTAGAATGATGCAAAATCTAAAATAAAAGACTGAACCTGAACCTTCTTGGCTGAGATGGATCTCTGTCCTTGACCTTCAATCCTTCACCCTTGCGTTAGCTTCTCCCTTGGCTGTCCTGGCGCTTGAGTAGCTTCAGCACCTTGTGAATTATGAGATGTTTGGATTGAATTATGCTTTGGGTATTTATACCCCCTCAAGATGCTGGTCAGCTGGTTTATCACGGTCAGTTTGCTGAAAAGAGACCCACGACCTGTTAAAGTAGCATTTAATGCTAATTAAGCATTCGCTTTCACACATGGGCTGCTAGCTTTTCCATCGCTTCTATCCAGGCTGTTTGGGCAACCCCTATTCTGGGGCCGCCTACAGTCCTGGCTGCCCTATGGGCTAGCCGGCTGGCTGGGCTGGCTTATAGGCTAGTCGGCTGCCTGGCCAAGCCCTCTTGGGCTGGCCGACATGGTTCACGCCTCTCGAGCCAGTGGCCCCACGGTGGATGGGAGCCTCTACACAGTTGGAGATCGTGATTGCTGTCAGAGCTTGCACTGAGGATGGCAATTGCCTCTACTATGAGATTCAGGATGAGGGCAGACTCCAGAGAGTGGAGGTGGAGTCGCCTTTGGTTGCAGAGTGCAGCTTTCAGAGGATTCGGGTAGTGGCCGCCGCTTCTCGGAAGTGGCATATTGACCCCGACCCTGCTGAGGTGCTCCCGGATTGGCGCATATGGGCATACGCAGCGCGTCCCTTGGCCCGGCTACAATGGGACCCCGGGGAGTACGAGTGTCCATCTCCTACAAGTAGTGAATGGGCATCAAGTGAAGACGTGAATAGGACCTCATCCTCACTGTCACCTGCATGTGACACATTGACTTCTTCAATCTTGACTCCACTTTTGCCCTTTGGCTTTACATCTTTGTCTTTGTCTTTGCCTTTTCCCTTTTCCTTTTGATCATTTTTCCATTTGTAGCATTGCTTTTTGAAGTGTCCCTTCTTGCCACAATAATGGCATTCCAAGTCCTTTTTGGAGCGGGACTTGCTCCTTCCCCGTTCTTGGCTTTTACCCCTTTGCTGGGATCTCCCACGTGCATTCATTGCATTGGACTTTCCAACAGAGTTATTTTTCCTGTTCATCTCCTCTTGAAGAAGAGCACCCTCAACATCTGCATATGACAGCATAGCATTCGAATTGCTAGTGGCTGTCCTGAATGTGTCCCAACTCTCTGGCAAAGTGCATAAAAGAAAGGTGGCTTTGAACTCATCGTCCATTGCCAACTTTTGATTGATTACCTGGCTGACAACACCATTAAACTCATTTAGATGGGCTGTCATAGACGCCCCTTCCTTCATCTGAAGAGCTATGAGTTTCTTCAACCAATACACTTTGCTTGAGGCACTTTGCTGGGCATACAAGTCCTGCAATCTCTGCCACATTCCCCAAGCTGTCTTCTCTTCACGAATGCTGAAAAGTAAAGTGTCTGACACAAACAACATGATGGTGGATCTTGCTAGCTCATCCATATCTTCCCACTCTTCAGCAGTAAGAGAAGCGGGCATTACACCCCTTTCTTTGATAGGCTTGTGCTGCTTCTTCTGGAGCAACACATCATAGCACTGGGTTTGCCAAATATCATAATTATGTGAGCCTTCAAGCTTCTTGATGTGAAGCAATGAAGAGCTCTCACCTGTGGTTGCCATAGCAATATGCAACCTGTCAATGCCTGACTCCCTGCAAAATGTGCAAACACTGCACCAAAAGCACACAAAGTGCTCACAGTTGTTCTCCCAAAGTTTATCTCCCACTGCGGAAGCACAAATGCAACTTTTCTCCCACTGTATGTGATGAAATCACCAAAATCTGGTTGCTGCAGATTTAGGACAGCACCTTAAATGTGCTCTGTTCCCCTTCCAAAGTACTGTACAGCAGTACTAAGTGCTCACCAATGATGTACCAAACCTGTACCGGCAAGTACAACAGCTGAAATTGAGATTTTTGCTCACTCAAATCAATGTGCAGCCATGCCAAAACTTGTACAAAGCTGTACCAAATCTGTACCAACAGGTACAATAGCAATAAATGCTCTCCTGGCTGTCCAAATGAGTGAAAATCAGACTTTTACAGTCCCCACCACTGCATACAACAGTCCCGGACTGAAATTGAGCATCCAATTTCCTGCAAATTCATCCTGATTGTGACCAATGTCACCCAATTTTGCCAATTTCGCTCAAAATTTGAGCAATTTGGCACCTGTACCAGCTCAATTGATTGAATTGATAAGAAATTCCCAAAGAATTGAAGCAAATACCTCTTAATTTTTTTGAATTTCTCTGAGATTTGCAGACTGAATTTCTTTGTGTCGATGCTGTTGCAGAAGGGGGGGGGGGGGGGGGCGCTTCTTGCTGATGTTGCTGAATCGGATGCCTGCTGCTGAAAAGGGTGCTTCACGTGTGTTGATGCTGATGCGCCTGCTGCTGTGCAGACACGGATGGCTGGGCAGCCCTCTGCGCTGCCTGGTTGGGCAGCGTGGCTGCTGCTGGGCAGCAGCTGAGCAGCCCACGCTGCTGGCTAGGCAGCCCACGTCTGCTGGCTGCCTACGCCCAGCTCTGCTGGGCAGCAAAGTACAGTGCGACGGGCTCCACCTCGCCTACTCACGCGGACCACCACCACGCCTTCGACCGGCCCATAACCAGCAGGTCGACTAGGTGTTGACGGACAGCCTCCTTCGCTCGCACCGCTTGTCGCCTATGTGCGAAGAGAGAAAAAAAACGAACACAAAGTGCCGACTCAATGTTGCCGCCACCTTCTCTTTCCGCCCACCTCCCTGCGACTGCTGCGATGCTGTAGATGGTTCGCTACCTGCTGTGCGCTCACTCAATGTTTGCTGTGCAGCGCTTTGCAGCACCTGTGCCTTGCTCACGCTGGCCAAATTCCAGCGCAGTTTCCAAATGCTCACTCGCACAGGAAACTTGCAGCGCACGTGCTCCTCGCTGAGCACCAGAAAGTTCCTCTGCTCGTGCCAAGCTCAAGGCTCCATAGCCGAGCTTCTTCTTCGCGATGAAGATGACTCCGCACACCCGCACACACACGGACACAACCGTGGCTCTGATACCAATTGAAAGGGAGATAGAATTAGGGTTACATTTTCATGTGGGAGACATACACAGAGAAACAAGGGGGAGAGAGAGAGAGAGAGAGAGAGAGAGAGAGAGAGAGAAGAAAGAAAGAAAGAAAGATTTTATTAACGTCTTCCAAAAGACCGAACTCGGCCTATGAGACAAATCGGAGTACCTGTATGGGGTATCCTCTGTCATCCCAACAAAATGAAAAAGTACTGAATAAAAAAGCTGAATCTGGGTGTGCAGGGGATGGAGCTCTATTACTAGGAGAATGCAAAGCTATATGCATGGAGTATACAATCATGATATGCAACCTAGCTAGCTCCATCCTGTACCATACTGTGGGGATAAGTCAACTCATGATATGATGAGTGTGTGACTCCCCTATCAGACATGTATATTGCACTAGTACACATAGTGCACTTAGTACATTAAAAGTACTAAGTGTACTATGTACTATAACTTATGGGCTTGTACACACTATAAGGGTGGGCATAATGCCTTTACCCCAACAATGCAAAATGAGCTATCATAGCTATCATGAGCTTTGTACTCTCCTCGTATAAAAGAGGACTATTTCAAGCAATGCAAAATGTAGCAAGCTCTCAAGCCTCTCTATGAGTACAAGTCTCAATCTTGTAACCTAATTGTGATTGAATCCAAAGCTAAATTAGCTTAGTTCATTCATTATGTTTGTTATTAAGTATCACCCATCTTAGCTTAGATTAGCACTAATCACATGTTAACTATATTAGGATTAGGATCTATTAGATAGTTGATTGTTATTAGGAAGCTTGATCCATGAACCATAACAAAAACCTTAGAGGATTAGCACTAATCAAGGTATTAGTGAAAGCAATTTTCTGTTAACTGTTCAAAAGATGCATTGATTTGTAGAGCGCCATCGAAGGGGTAGATCAAGGGGATTTTTCAATATGAAGCTTTGGAAAGCTATAGCAAGTTCCCAATGATAGGATTGAACCTTTGATGGCCCAAAAAAATAGGATTAGTGTTAATTAATCACTGATTAGTAAAGACAATTTTTTTATACAAAGAATCAATCAACTTAGAGTGATGATTTTGAGAAAATAGGACAATAAAAGAGCAAAATTCTCTTTGTCGTCTTCAATAGACGTGGATTACTCTCAATATAACTCCATTAATCAAGTCATTAACTTTTTTAAGCATGGATTAATTTCAGCTTTACCAAAGTATATCTCTGAGAAGTACACAGGTTGAGATTTGCTTCAAGGAGTTGATCTCTGTAAAATCCAACACCACCAATGTGTCGGGAAGGTCCAAAAATCCCTAGGGCCAAGAGAAATGGTGCCAATTTGAAACGCTTGGTCCAATTTTACAGAAACTCCCAAAAAAATGCAACTTTTGCAAATCGCATGCTGCTACTACTGGCGATGATGCACACAATTCCCATCGGTTGAGGGTGCTGCATGCTGCACCTAGGAGCTGTAAAGGTGCTCCAAGTTGAATCCCTTGATTTGGTTGGGTGTAGGGAGAGCAATCAAAGATTTTGTGGCACTTGGTGAAGAAGAAGAAGAGAAAAAGACCTAAAAATGGATTAAGGCTTAATTAATAAGTAAGCAATCTGATTAAGAGGCTAATGAGGCTATAAGAGGGTTGAATCTAGATTGGATCTAAGCTCTCATACCATGTTAGAATTTATGGTGGATCAAACATGATGATTAAACTCATGGTAAAGATAGCACTAGGCTAAGTAAGAGATGTTAAGACTAATCACATGAGATTAGAATTGATGACAACATAATGACAGCATACAAACAATGTGAGAGAGAATGAGAATGTAGAAAAACTTGTGTTTGTGTTGTAAATATTAATTGGATGCCAACCTATTTATAGGCTTGGTACAAAAGTAATTAAGAGATAATCCCATTACCTAATCCAAAAATGCATCAAAAAGAGCACCCATTGCCTAGAATGTAAGACTCTTTCCACACATGCTATGGTTGTGTGGTCATGCCCAAAAACCTTGTGCCAAATTAGGCCTTTACACCATAGAACCATATACCCATATTCCCAATGTCATATGATGTTTTGGTGTATTATTTCAACAATGTTGCTGTTGTATCTGCTATTACACCTGCAGTTGTTGCTGCTGGATGAAGGAAAAAATGGAAGTCATGGAAAGCTCGGGTCCAGGTGAAGAGACAATCAAAGGACACTCTATGGGAGGAGATGAATCAAGGGGAGTAGCGAGCTGCTCTTGTGGTGAGGCTGAGCCTTCCACATTACTCATGATGATGAGAGTGCTCGTGCTGAAGCCCAAGCGCAAGTAAACCATCCACCACATGTGTGGGAGGCTCTTTCAGGGGCTTTCCCAGTAGACTAGTAAACCAACCACCTATGAGAGATGGGAGCCACACCTCGATACTTGGGTGTGCCCCCGAAAACCAACCACACAAGCAAGAAAAAATTTAGCACTCTCTTTTACCAAAGCCAAAGTTCTAATACTAGTGTGTGATATGCGGAAGTATGCTTTCAAGGAATAGAGAAGAGATTGCTTAAGTGTAGAAATGATAAAGGAGAGCTAGAGAGATAAGAGGTAGCACACAGCACACACGTTTGGGTCCCAACCACCCACTTAAGGGCCCCCCATATTCTTTCAATGGAATAGAGAAGAGATTGCTCAAAGTGCTTGAAATTTGCAATGATAAAGGAGAAATAGAGAGATAGAGGTAGCACACAGCAGCCGAATGGGTCCCAACCACCCGCTTAAGTCACCCCCCCCCCTTGCCACATGTCTTTGCTAATGTATTGCAAGATGTAAATTTTTGCTAATGTATTGCAAGATGTAAATTAAGTACAAGATTGACTTACTGGCTGTCCACTATACAGTGAACAGAGACACCTTGGGGACTGTTTTGGGATGAATGTTCTATGCTCTCCTTCACATGATGAAGATATGGTTGATCTCTATGCTCCCCTTATGCTGACTATTCAAGGGTCAATTGCCTCTTCATGCTTGGACTGACCCTTCAGCTCACATGATTTATGCCCTTGGCTGGCTGCTCTTATATACGCATCAAGAGCTAGGGTTGCTCTCAAAAGATGTGCCCTTAAAAGTATCTTTACAGACGCCCTCCATCAGCCTCAAATTGGTCCACCTTTGCCCATTTTTGGTCCACACTAAAGGGTGCCCATGGGCTGGCCCATGGCCCCACAAAGACTAAGGCTTTTGACCATATAAATGGCTACTTTTGACATGACACATTTGCCCAGGAATTGGACAAGGACTTGACACACACTTGCACTTCCCCAGCACCCAACCAAATAGTTTAATAAGTGCCCGATTGACCAGTACAACATTATACACCTTGCAAAGAGGGTTACATAGACTTGTGCCACACGCACGACGGACACTCACCCTAAACCTAGATGGTGTCCGACAACTTGTCCCTTGGACTAGGGCTCACAACATGTTATTTGCCCATCTAAAAAGATGACTGACTGTTCTAGAAGCTGCAGAATGTCCACACGGCAACCTGGGACAATGGTGCACATGACAATGAGCAGTCATGCTGATTCAAACGAGCACTGTTGAAGCAAAACAGGAGACCTACATGGCAACCTGATGAGCAGAAAGAGTGCAATTCAAACTGATTCAGCTTTAAACCACTTGAAAGGGCAGCTAGGCTGGCTGACTGCCAGTAGGCCAGCTGCAGCTAGTGTGCAAGCCTAGGCTAGCAATAAAAGCAGAAGCCTTGATAAAAGAAGAAAAAATTGACCATCACATGTACCAAGCATTCCAGAATGCAACAGTTTGTGTTCTAGATGAAACAAAAAAATTAGTATGAGTAAGCCATGACTTACAAGGTCATCTGGTGACAAGATCCAACGGTCATGATGAGAAGAGGTCTGGAAATCCGCCATGGCTGATGGGCTTCAATGAGACCCTTTCAAAGGAGACATTTTCTGCAGCAACACCGAATGGCATTAGGAGTCGCATTTAGCCTTCATGTATGATCAACCATCACCATACGGCATGCGTAAACAACATTAATGGCCCAATGTATGATTTAAAAACAACCATATGCCTGAATAAACGTAATGAATTAGCCCTAATGGGTACCTACTAAACAACAGAATTAACAATCAAGCAAGTGATGACCGAACACAGATACACGCACAAAAACATGCTCCAGAAAACACACAGATTTTCTACGGCCTGCCTCCCCCCTTTGAAAGCAGCACGCTCCTACAGGCACACGTGCAATATGAGGGGCATTTCCATTCAAGAGAAAGAAGAGGTTGATGGTAACTTAACCCTAATGCATTAATGTACAAAAAGCATACTAATGAAGCAAGTGGTGAACCCACAAACACACCCAATACTGACTGGCAATTTAAAATTCACCTTGATGCCTCATCGAGCAATAATGCTGTCTTTGATAATCCAAGGAAAAATACACACCCGGCACACCAAAAAAAGCTGCACGCGCGCTCACGCACACATACATACATACCTGCTTTTCTTCTTGACAGCTTCTGCCGCGTTTGCTAAACATCATCAGAGAACTAAACTAGCTTTCTCCAAGGACCACTGTGATTCCGTGGCAATCGACTCCTTGTCGCCTGCATACACCATACCCCGAGAAGAAGAGAGTGCAGTAAGACTGAACAGAAAGGACACTGGTTTAGGAAGAATATTATTAGTAGTAATTACAGCCATAGACACCCAATATATTCCTTATTATGTGTGTGGGAAGACTTTGGGCTACCTTAGTATAGGGAAGTGAGATTTAAATTTTTACTAAAGTATAAATTCTTAGTTGTCTTATAGATTTTTCTAATGATTAGATTTTTTAATATTATGAGATTTTAGTAATGGTTTTTTTTATTTAAAAATTTGTAATCTCTCTTTAATGGGATGCCTTTTTTTGAAGTGGTAGTGGGGTGGGTGTGTCTAATTCAAGCAACAAGTGGTAGGAAAAAAAATGGCCTCTCTCTCTCTCTCTCTCTCTCTCATCAGCTTAGAGCTCCATCCCTCATGGTTAGGAGATGGATTATGTACACAATTTGGAACACGCTGAAAGCCTATCTTTTTTTGTGAGATGGTGCTAGAATATATGAAGCTACCTTGCCTTGTGCTTTAACACTAAATGGGAGAGTCATAGACTTCATATATAGTTAATTCTAGAAATAGGGGCCAAGGACCATTTTTAAGTAATGGCTAACAAGTGTAACACTAGCTATTTGTATATAAGGTAATTTTTTCCTTAAGCAATATGCGATCATTCTTCTTGCAAACTTTTGATCTCTTTGCTCCCTCTTCTCCCTACTCTCTTGCTTGCTTGTGTTTTATTGGATCCTTACATAGATTGATGCTTACATGTATATGTTTGATTGTAGGCTTCCCTCTCTCTTAAGCTTCCCTTCCATCTGCCTCTTCTGAGATTGAACCATTTATATATGAACCTTCTTCTTACTACCATCTAGATGGAGAAATATCTCTTGCCACACCCACAACTACGGAAGCTCTTCGGTGCACACCCACCAAACTAGTAAGAAGTTGCCTCTTATGGCTCTAAGATAAAGCTCCCAGGTGACACTTGTTTTGGCATAGGAAAGCTCTTTATTTGAACATATTTGGTGCCGCCCTCCAGGTTGTGTAGGGCTCGATTAAACATGGAGCCCGATCGCCAGAGAGCGATGGGATGGTCACCGAGGGAGCTTGGTGAGAGGGAGCTTTTTGTGCCAGCTCTCTCTCTCTCTCTACTAGAACAATCTCTCTCTAATTATTGCCACCATCATCACCCACCAGCGCAGCCCAGCCCCCTCCACCACCAACCTTGCTCCTTCCTTTCTCTCTCTATCTATTACCATCATCCCTTCCTCTCCTCTCCTCTCCTCTCTCCAACCAACATCTAAGTCTTTTTGTTGCTCTTCTCTCTCCTCTCTCTCTCTCTCTCCCCTTCTCTTACCTCTTATCCTCCTTCCCTCTCTCGCTCTCTATTTCCTCCTCTCTCTCCTTCTCTAACCTCTTATCCTCCTTCCCTCTCTCACTCTCTATTTCCTCCTCTCTCTATCCATCCATCTCTTTGCTCACTCTCTCTATCCTTCTCTTTACTCACTCTCTCTAACTCTCTCTATCCTTCTCTTACCTCTCACCTCTTATCTCTCTCGCTCTCTATTTCCTTCTCTCTCTCTCTCTCTC
This sequence comes from Cibotium barometz, assembly GCF_041138505.1. Classification (NCBI taxonomy): domain Eukaryota; kingdom Viridiplantae; phylum Streptophyta; class Polypodiopsida; order Cyatheales; family Cibotiaceae; genus Cibotium; species Cibotium barometz. The sequence goes on from NC_141064.1 coordinate 40,239,962, forward strand.
TCTCTCTCTCTCTCTCTCTCTCTCTCTCTCTCTCTCTCTTTACTCACACTCTCTATCCTCCCTCGCTAACTCTCTCTATCCTTCTCTCTCTTTGCTAACTCTCTCTATTCTGCTTCTTTTTTCTCACTCTCTGTAGCCTCCCTTGCTCACTCTCTCTATCCTTCTCTTTACTCACTCTCTCTATCCTTCTCTTTACTCAATCTCTCTATCATCCCCCCTCCCCCCTCTCTCTCTCTCTCTCTCTCTCTCTCTCTCTCTCTCTCTTTGCTCACTCTCTCTATCCTTCCTCGCTAACTCCTCTATCCTTCTCTCTCTTTGCTAACTCTCTCTATTCTCCCCCTCTTACTCTCTCTATCCTTCTCTTTTCTCACTCTTTGTATCCTCCCTATCTCACTCTCTCTATCCTTGTCTTTACTCACTCCCTCTATTATTCTCTTTACTCACTCTCTCTATCCTCCCCTCTCTCTCTCTCTCTCTCTCTCTCTCTCTCTCTCTCTTTGCTCACTCTCTCTATCCTTCTCTCTCTTTTGTAGCTCTCTCTATCCTCTCCCTGTCTCACTCTCTCTATCATTCTCTTTACTTACTCTCTGTCCTCTCCCTGTCTCTCTCTCTACCCTTCTCTTTGCTCTCTCTTTTTCTCACCCTTTCTATCTTTATGTCCTTATCTTTGCTCACTCTCTCTATCCTCCCTCTCTCTCACTCTACCCTTCTCTCTCTCTCTCTCTCTCTCTCTCTCTCTCTCTCTCTCTCTCTCTCTCTCTCTCTTTATATTTCCTTCTCATTTCTCAACACAGCACGCTTAACTCATGTTTTGCATGCAGATCCTCAAGTCTACAAACTCTTCACTATCTTATTCACATCCACACAATATAGAAAATGTCGATTCTGTATTGGTTTGTATGGAATTTTGTACATAAACATCGTTGCAACTGTGAATGATGTCTTATTAAAACCCCAACATGCGTTGCTCTCACCCTCTTTTAGTATGAAAAATAAGGTCATGACACCATCATAAATAATTGCTAAACCTAGTCACTTGAATATTTACAAATAAATATTTTTACTACACTACAATGAAATCTTCATCAAGACACCCTCCACTACGTCCTCTTCGGGATCAATACAAACAATGTTCATGCCTAATTTTTGTGCTACCATAGCACAATCTCCACAACCAGCATAAAGCTCTACTATCACTTGCCCTTTTTTTACACGACACTTCAACAGATTATCTTAGATCCACCTCTGCAAAGAAAACATCTCTCTTAATTCCATCAAGAAAATGTAATGCTCTTATTTTGGAGCATAAAAATTTTAACTTCATACCTCGCCATACTATCCCATCTAGGCATCTGCCCTAGTGCATCGTGTGGCAAGGATCAATGATATAATCAAGTGAGAAAGGTTGTGTATAGTTTGGTCCAACTATGCTCGTGAAGGTGCCAACGACGAGGGTATATATCTACACAAGAGTATGAGATGGTTTTTTGTAGCGAAAAGTGATGCTCAATGGCAACCTCTATGGATAGTGTTGTTTACCTCTTGTCCAAACGCCTTTCTAATCTGCGTTGTACATCGCACATTCACCAGGGTGTCTAAGGAGAAGCTAGAGCGCTCGGCCTCTGCGCTATAATGGTTACCACTTGATACACAGTACCCATGACAATAATAGAGCCATTGTCATCTACGCTGGTCTCACAAATCTAAGTAATATAGGCTCCTCTCCATCTACGTGGCATCGGAATGACATACACAAAAAACATAAGAATGACATACACGCAACATATACACAATAACACATAAGGTCTTAAATGAAGAGAAAATCATCTCATCACTCACATGTGCAGAGATTCCATGGTGGGACAATGTCATCGAGGTAGCCATAAATAGAGCCTCCTATGGGCAACCTCACTATGATACAATCACACGCTATGCTTGTATCGACACCTTTAACACTAAAGGTCCTGTCTCCCTCTTTGACCTTCTGCAACATATCAAAGACATGTACTAGCTCCTGTGAACACTCGTGGTTCAGAATTGCATGGCCTATCTTCAAATGACCCCCAACAAATTCCCTCATCTTTGTAGAATGATGTCTTGCCACACACCATGTTGAGTAGCGTTACACATCAAATGTCATTACATGATATAAAAGACACACCTTTACAATCCTTTCACATGTGGTCACAATTTATTATTACACCTGTTAATGCCGAGGCTTCTATAATGGTAGATGAACTAGCACTTTGATGTTTGCTCAGAACACCGAGGACTACTGTCATGGTACAATGAGACACTCCTACAAAGTGTACATTTTGTAAGTGTATGCACCACACATATACAATACATTATCATTACCAATAAGTAAAATCATACTTGGCAAATTCATTTGGATTGGGGCCAGGTCACCCAGGCTAGGTGGATTAATATTTCACAATGGTGCATTTGGCGCTTCACCTCTTGCCAAGCTTATCTGGATCCATAACTTAATCTATGTTAGTATATCCAAATAATGTATAACAATAATACCAATGAACCACTAGTAAAAGAGTGCCATGCCTGTGTTGCTACATGACCCACTTCTTCAACTTTTGGGGTTGTCTTGATCTGGCGAGTGCTATCATCAAAATCGCTTTCGTTATATTCTGATAAAAAGGTATCAGAGTCGTCCTCTTTCTATAGTGCGTTTCCTTTTTTCTTTCCCTTCGTTGCATCCTTCTTCGGCACTTTTTCCCCTTCATCTTTATAAGACCTTTGCCTTTGCCTTGAACATGTGATTGGTCATGTAGACTTCTAGGCTTCAGAATAGAATTCATAATTTGAAAAGATATAAGAAATAATATTTAGAATAAATTGAAATATCTAATTATATAGTTCATACCATGGTTGATTGCTTCGCTTTTTATAGGCTCGAGTATACATCTCCTTCTCGCTCTTAGGAAATTTACCACTTGGGAAGTCAAGGAACAATGGGTGTCTCTTGTATATCCTTACATCCCAAAGGTCGCAAAGTTGCTGATGTGTATACATAGTGCTCTCATGTTTTGAATTGCACCAATCTTTTAAGATTGTAGGCATATATGTAATATCTCTCTCCACATAGCACTTACAAATCCATCTATCATTATTATTTTCGTTTAGTTTATGAATATAAGAGTACAACTAAGTAGTAAGTAAGCTTTGTAGAATGTTACGCACCTAAACATAGCACGCTTGGTAGCCTTGACGTCAGTAGTGTTTGAAGCTACCACACCTTGTTTCTTTAGGGATCCCACTATTTCCTTGAACAGCTTCCCAAAATATAGTTTCTTAAGATCGGCGAGATCCTCCAAAAATGTATCTAGGAAAATTATCTTGTACTTTTTTGATATTTCTGCAAGGACGAGTACACCCTGTGCTCCAATATCATGCCATATGACTTCTCTTCAAAGTCAATCCTCTTAAATAAACTTGCATTTATTACGTTGCCATTGAAATTGTTATTCAAACAAAATAGAATGCTTCATATATATCAAGAAGATAGGGAAAGCAATTTTAGGGATTTGTGAATCCTTCAGCCTCTGCGAATTGCCATCAATAAAAATATTCAAAATCTATACTTTGTGGTCATTTGGCAACGAGCTAGATGCCAAGCTGTATAGCCTATCCTCTGTCAATTAATACGGTTTCTCGTCCTAATTAACTTGCACTAGTCGTCTGTAACATAACACCAAAATTAAATTGCAACATTAAAACCATAAAATGTTGTTACCTACAAAATAGACAAAGGAAAGAGTGTTGAATTTCTTACTCAAAGAAACCTTCCCCTTGTGTAGGGTTCGCAATCACTACCAGTCGCCTTGTAGCATGCCTCCACTTTCTTTCATCTTTATAAAATGCATTTCTCCATTTCTCTTCGAACTCATGTGTAGGCAAGCTATCTACTAGGGGGTCAATATCTTGCATGGCTGCGAGGTACTCATCTTATTATTCACATGTTACAACATTAGTTGATAATATGCAAATGTTAATCATATATTACAAGTGTCAAAAGATTTAAGGTTTTCCTGGAATTCTATTTGAGAAAGTTTTAAAAGCTCGCAGTTGTACCAGGATGGGTGACCCTTTTTTTTCTATGTCAAGGGATGCTTCTCCATCCATGCCTTGTTCAAGTGTGCCTCATTATTGTTTCTTTATTTGCTAAGCCAAGAGCCCTAATGAGGCACACTTTGTCCACAAGAGACAAAGAAATATAGCCCACTTCATTCATCCTATGGTGGCAAAAGAAAGATGAGTTATGATGAAAGATAAAACGTACTATACTTGAACCATCCCATGTCAAAGAGACTTAAGACATATGTTCAGGTAATGTGTACATTCTGTTACCTATTTAAGCATGCTATGACCATGAGGACCTTCCCCTCGCTATCCCCATTAAAGTCAATAAGGATAGCGTCAACACATGGATGTCTCAATGGCTTGAATTCTACAATCAATGTGAATCTAATTAGTCCCAAATTTATTTTTAAAAACTTTACATTGCGTAGAAAAAGTAAGCAATTTAAAATAACTCACATTTACTAATCTCTTCCATCCATGCCACAACGCGATGATTACTGTCCCACACATAAAACATCTTGTTGCTCATAAATTCTCACTCTGTGCCTCTTTGACACATTCTCGAACTCCTCGTTTCTCATTCCCCATATGTCATCCCATGCACTAACATCATGTTGCGTCACTTCTCTAACATGATTATGGGATGAGAAGATAGAACAAATGAACCTACATCGATCTGCAACATAGCCATTTGTATAGAATTCCCTTTCTAGCTTCTTGTACCTAAACTGCACTCTTCTTAGGCACAAGTCTGCACGAGGGTGCTTGGGAGCCATACAAATGCCTTATGCAAAGTGGATCACAAATACCTTTACTCTATTTAGGCTGTCTTGTAGGAGTTCTAGTCGCAAATGTGTTGCATGTGTCACCATGAAGTGTTCTTCATTATCACCTTCTTTTTCAGTTCCCTCCTCCACCTCTCGTACTTCCTTTGTTGCTTTCAAGGATTTTGAATAAGCACCTTTTTTTAAAGAGCGTGGTGGATTTCTTCGTAGAGGAGAATAATCTTCATCATCTTCTTTCACTATTTTCCTCCTCTTCTTCGTGCTTGACCCTTCCTGGATTGCTTGTTTGGCAGGTGTGCTCTTTAAGTGTTGTACACATTTTGGATGTGGGGTTTCCTTTGATGTGTATAAATCAATATAAACACATCGACATATGCAACACAAATTATTCAATCGCTTGTTACCTCTCAATAAAACCACTAACATAATCGTTTGCTATAAGCAGTTTTTACAATTACCCGCAAAAAAAATCATAATTATAAAAGCGAGAGAGATATAGCAACACTTACGCAATTACTTGTTGGCCATATAATGATATAGCCTATGGTTTGATTTAACGTGCTGATATCACCATCTTTGAGAGGAAAAGGAATAGGTACTTCTCCAACTTTGACATTCTCAATTGACATGCCAGCATGACCAATAATTCTGTGGACGGTATTCACAGTAGGGTTTACGTGCAAAATGGTTCCAATAGCTACTTTGGTGCCATTAAACATTAAGAACACTTATGTCCCTCGTTCAAGTTGAGAAGGCACCATGTAAAAAGGAGGAGCTCAAAAGGAGATTAGAAGAGGAGAGAAAGAGACCAAACAATTAGAATAAACAAAAAAGAAAGAAACTAAGAAGAGATCTAACTAGAAAAAAAGTTATTAATAAAGAGAAAGCTTAGATAGAGAAAGAGCTAAAAATAGAGAGAGAACTACAAATAGAGATAAAGCTAAAAATAGAGAGATCTAAAAACAGAGAGTAAAAGCATTGAGAAAATAAATTTTGGGGTTTGAAAAAATTTTAGGGTTTAAGAGGTGTTGGAAAGATAAAGAGAGAGAAAAGAGATAAGAGAGAAAAAAAATTTGAAAGAGAGAGAGAGAGAGAGAGAGAAGAGATAAAGGTGGTGGCCCTTTGTGCGGTGGACACCCCACTAAGGGTGATGTCGCCCTTAGTGAGGGGGCCCTCCTCTCACACTAAGGGCCACCGGCCATCGCCCCCTCTCTCTCAGGCACTCTCTCTCTCTCTCTCTCTCTCTCTCACCGAAAAACAATCTCTTTTATCTCTTATTAAAAAACAATCTCTTTTATCTCTTATTTTAAAAAAAAGGAGATGAGAGGGAGAGAGAAAAGAAAGAGAGAGAATTTTTAAAAAAGATAAAGTGAGAGAAAAGAGATAAGAGAGAAAAAAATTTGAAAGAGAGAGAGAGAGAGAGAGAGAGAGTAAGAGAGAAAAAATGAGAGAGAGAGAGAGAGAGAGATAGACAACTTTCTTGGATTTGAAAACCAATAGCTTTGTAATGAAGCAGATTTGGTGTCACATGCACATGGGGGATGGGGCCTAGGCACTTGGGCTTAGGGTCATTTACATGTGTACCTTTGGGGGCCTTGGGCTATATGATACATAGGGCTCATGGGCATTGTACAACCTTTTGATCATTTTGACTATTATCTTTCTTGGAGCTCTTATGCCCAAGCTTTTATGGTGTTCTTCTCCCTTAGAGATGAAGTTGGTGACTACACCCATGTTATCTACTCCATGTCTTAAGTGGTTCATTTGCTTTCTTTTGCAAGCATACATTTGGAATTTGAATTGTAAATCTAGTCCTTTATTATGGAATGTGATTGGAGCATACAACTTCGATTCTTATCAATTAATCTTTTATTATAGGAGGTGGATGACGCTACTTTGTCGTCGCACATGCGCCGACCACCAATCTAGCATAAACAAAACATGTAAGTTGGTTAGCAGGAGAGGGTTTAAAGGAAACCATCTCTTTATATGATCCGTTGTTTTAGATCTCGCTAATGCACTCTTGCAATCCACAAAGAAGCCTGCATTCATACAAGGTAAATATCACCGAGCAGGCCCTACAATAAAGTTAATGGAGAAGGCCATAATTTCAAATGCTCCAAGTCTGTCAAGAACCAACATATTGGTGGGGGAAGTAGCGAGTGGCAGTCCAATGCATGCACAACCAAACTATATTGGTGATAACATTACAGTTAACCGGCGTCGAAAACCCACAGCTATAAATCTTGAGGAAGATAACTCATCAGATTGTTTGGAGTATGTCACAAATTTTGGAGCATGACATACACGGCTCAATGTGGGCTATACGTCAAATACCTCTACACAACAAGGTGACTTGCCAAGGCTTGTTAGGTGGCCAAGATAGCAAGTGTAAGAAGAGCATTAAGAACTATGGGCAAGGTGACTTGCCAAGGATGGTTAGGTGGCCAAGATAGCAAGTGTAAGAAGAGCATTAAGAACTATGGGCAAGGTGTTCCAGAGAGAGTGGTCAGGAGGGCAGAGATGTCAGTTCATGTGGTTTTGTAATAGCATCATGGATCATACTTGGAGAGTATGTAATACTATCTGTCAATCATTTGCTAGACCCCCAGTTGTATGGCCAGTTGGACGAGGTACAAACCTTACTATGGATGAGGTTCAAGCATTGGAGGATGGTGGATTTGTCCAACAAGATAATGATGCAGCCAATCGATCAACAAAGTACAGAAGTGGCATATCAGATATGGCAGCCAAGAGAATAGATTCGGCAATTTCAAACACAACTACGGTCTTTGAGTATTTGGTCCTTAAGGTCGGACAAATGGAAGTATTTGTAATTGAGACCGAGGAATCCCTACTGTGCAATGAAAAATACCTGGTGACTATAGGAAAGAATCCATCAAAAAACAAGTAGAGGCACAAATATAGTAATTCTACTCTGTGCTAGCAATGTTTGGCTTCAAATATCTTTGAATTTCAATGATTAGCTTGTATCTATAGCTCTCACGTGTGCTTGAATTTGGTAAAGGCCACTCCCCACTTCTAAAATCTGGAAGGGGAAGCTTGGTTATAGAACCCCATGGTCCATGTGAGGTAGGAGAAACATAGAAGTGATCATTCATAAAAGAATACACCATTCTTTGCAAGTGACCCTCTTGTCCTTCCTTTGTAGAGCTCTTCACCAATTGAGGCATGGAACACACTAAGAATATCAATGATACATTCCATTGGTTGTGTTGCTATTCAGCTAAGTTTGAAGGATACAGATATGCAAAAACATTATGTTTCTTATAAAAAACACTTGTGCTACAAGTTTTGGCAAACTAGATGAAGGAAGCTGAAAATTGATGTGTCCTTAAAACAACCAAAAGAATAAACTACTTATAATTAGGCATGTGCAAAGGAAGACATGAGGAATTTGGTTCAAGATGAAGCTTGGCCGGCTACAACATCCAACATTGAGTCTGTGAAAGGCAATGGAAATGGATCCGGTATTGATTTGATTGTACCACTAAATCCATCCAAGAAGGAATACATCTCATGGCCGGCTACAACATCCAACATTGAGTCTGTGAAAGGCAATGGAAATGGATCCGGTATTATAGCTGCATTCAACTTCTACATAGACTTTTAGCTGTCCATTCTTTTTTGGCACGATCACTATGGGGCTAAGCCAATTTGATTTCTCAATTGGGTGGATGAATCCCACTACCAACAATTTGTCAATCTCCTCCTTGCCTTGCTTGGCATAGTTGGGATTCATTCTATACCTTTGTTGCCTAGTCAGAACTACATCTTCCTTCAAGTTTATCTTGTGCTAGTAGAAGCTTGGGTCAATGCCAGGCATGTCTGTATAGCTCCAAGCAAAGACATCTTTATACTAGGTCACCAGTTCTTGAAGTTCATTTTTCATTGCTTCCTCTAACTTTGCACTAATTTTTACAGTAAGTGGTTGCTCCTCTATTCCCAAATTGAGCTCCTCCTCTTGTACTCTGATGGATTGCTGCTCCTCCTAGTCTTTGCAGCACATTGCCTCCATCCATTCTTTTAGCCCTTTGGCTAACAGGTCCTCTTATGCATTCTCTAAGGATTTAGCTTCTTCTTTCTGCTCCTCCGATACTCCTTCTATGTCTGCTATAGCTTCCATTAGAGTTTCCTCCACAAGTTGCACATTTAGTACCTCTGCTGAGTACTAGGACACAATCTTTTCTATGTCAACCTAGAACAAGGATATGAGATCTGGATTTTCTCTGAGGATACTTTCCTCCTCATCCTCTTCAATCCCTTCAAGCATGTCTATTCCTTCTGCATACAATGGTCTGACAGAGGGATTTAGTTTGCTCTTGGGGTTTGTGGATATTTTTACTTTCTTTTTTCCTTTTTTGATTGTGATCTAATCCCTTTGTCAATCATGCTTAATCTTACCTTGCCTTAGCCAAGGTTTTCCTAAGCATTGGATATGATCACTCATTCTCCATTCAAAGAACTAGAAATATGATTGGGAATTCATAGCCAGTAATCTGTGTTTCCCTCGACCTAATCCTAGGGGTTGGACTCTGCGGTGCGGATCTGCCATCTTCACAGCAAATGAGGCCAAGTTCTATTGCTTTGGATTCTGATAGTATATTGACTCCCAAGCCTCCATCTAGTATAGCTCCTTGGATCTACTTCCCTTTTAACATTACTGTTATCTACTTCCCTTTTAACATTACTGTTATTTGAGGTACATCATTATCCGTCACTAGTATTTCTGTTGTTTCGATTGACTTGTAGTTGAGGCTTCTTCTGACTCACTACTACTGGAGAATTCAGACAAGCGGTTGTCCTCTTCCTTGGAGCCTAGCAGATCGCTCACCAATTTCCTCTTATAGCTGGGCACTAAGGACAAGAGTTGATCAAGAGATATGTCCAGTTTTAAACCTTTCATATGTCCAGTTGGGCACTAAGGACAAGAGTGGATCAAGAGATATGTCCAGTTTTAAACCTTTCATATCCTCCCATAAATCATAATGCCCCGCATTTTCCTATGGCATGTTGTTCCATTGAGGCACTTCTTTTGTCATTTGATCTGTCTCTTTTCTGTGGTCTCTTATCCCGTTAGTTTGTCAACAACTAATCCTTGTACCCTACAAGGCTTACCTTCCCATAGCTTCCCTTGTTCCGCCACCATGGTCATCATGCGATGATTATCCTCCCGTGACACTTCTTTGTCTGAATCCTTGCAAGGCTTATCTTCTCACAGATTTGGTTCTTTTGCCTACTCTGGGATTTCCTCTGTTCCCCTTAGACCCTATCCAATCTGAAGGATTTTCTTCCAACTTCCCTTCTATGCTTCTTGCACCTCCTTTGTCACAAAGTCTCTAACTTGTTTTTTATTTTCCATTCCATACCGGTTTCCTTATGAGACTGTTTGGTTCATCTAACATAGCCAGCTTCTCTTTCCCCTTTTGGGATCTGGTGATTACAGCCACAGTTGGTTGTACATCTTCCAGCTCTTTGATTTCGATCACATTGATGGATGGTGCTGCAGCATTTGTCCCTCTTGATTTTTTCTATAGCTCTTGCTGGTGCTTTAGAAATAGCTAATAGTCATTCTGCCAGTGGCCAAGGTTCCGATAGTAGTAACATTAGAACCTATCTGACTGCCTAGCGCCACCTCCTCCTTTGCCTTCCCCTCGGCCATAGTAAGGGGTCTGAAGGGGTGCTGGTGTAACAGCCATGGGTGCCACTAATGTTACCGCATTGATAGTTGTGCCTACCTAATTCCTAACATTATATTTGCAATTGAATGTCAAGTGTGTGAAGGTTTGGTAGACGGCACTGGTCGGCTATATCTTGGATTCCTCTTTCAGATGTCCCTCATTCTTGTAAATCGGGTAGTAGAAGACACTTGCTCGGTAGTCAATGAGCTGGAGGTCTTTCTAGATCCCACAACGAGCTTCTGCACAACCTTCTTAGCTAGGACGTCCACCTTGTCCTTCTTGCCCTTGAGTTTTCCCTTCTTGCTACGCCTAGTTTCCTCCTCAGCATGTCTGACTTAAATTTCGAGTCTTTTGATTCCGGCTCGCTTCCAAAGTCACTATCTGAAGAGTCATACTTCTTGCTTTTCTTTTTCTTAGACTTCTTTTCCAAGCCCATGTTCCATTCCGCTCATTTAGCTGCTTCCATGAGCCTGTCAAACTCTTCATGGGATTGATATTGGTGGCTACCACCGTCGGCTCTAGTTTCTTATGGAGATCATGCAGGAACCAATCCGCAAGAACTACGGACTAATTTTCTGTCGGCTAAAGAGAGCCTTGCACATAGAGTGCAAAACTTGGTTGCATAATCTTCCACTGGCAGCGTCTTCTATTTCAAACTTGTTAGCTTGTCTTACAGTTCAGAGTTCGTTTTGACAGTCCTAAATCTTCTGAGGAATGCCTCTTTTAGCACATGGAAGGTGTGGAAGTGGTCTAGGTCATACTGGGATACCCATTCAATTGGTATATCTTCAAATGTGGCTTGGAACTACTCTCGCTTTCTTTCATTTGGAACATTGGTGCAAGTGTGATTCATCTTCCACGCATCCTCGTGTGTGTTGGGGTCTTTAGCCTTCTTCCCCTTGTGGGTGGGGTACTTGTTGTTTCCTCCTTGGTTAACCATTTGGTGCTAATTAATGTTGGGAAGAAGAAGAGCGTTTGCCAATCCTAACGGGGCATGTTGCTTGCATGTTGATTATGCGTAATGTTTCATAAAAATAGTAAACAAATTAAATTTATTACGTTTAATAATTTTACAATTATTATTGAGGTCATGGCATAATTATTTGAGAGGAAGAGGGAGTGTGAGAGAGAGAGAGAACAACATGACAACATTACATCTTGAGGATTGAAAATACCACTTTCAATTACAAACAAAACCAAGTTCATTCACATACAACTTCCAAATACAACTCTTCTATCATAATTGTTATTCAGCTCCATCGAGAGTTCTATGGGCATCACTTATTCTCTGGGGTGTAGACACAAAGTAAGCGAACAACGTTCGTTCCCTTCCGCACTTCCTCTAGTAAGAGATGCTCGAATGCATCATCAGTAAAACCATGGGCTCGCTATGTACCAATTAATCCCACCACTTTGGTCTGCATTATTGGAGAAATATCATCATCACTACTAGGAAGTGGTAAGGATGTGAGAGCTTTCCATGCTTGTGCACCATCTATGGTCTTTTGCTTGACCTCCGCATTGGTGACCTCACTACTATAGCGATATGTCTAGCAACAACTTCAGTGCTACTTTTTTATGAAGCCATCATAAACAATACGAAGAAGGGTTATGGGTGGTGTGCTCTACTAAGAATGCTATGCTAAATGGTGGTTAACAAAGTTGTATGGAGGTTATCTGTATATTTATAGTAGTGGGAGAAGTGTGCTCTAATTTTGCACCAAACAAAAAAAGATACCTCTCTTCTTTTTTAATGTCAGTAATAAAGGCATCTTCTCTCAAAATCCTACACCCCACTAATGAAGGTATCTTTTCTTTGTTTTTTTTAATAAAGACATCTTCCCTCAAAATCCTACACCCCAATTATCAAGGTATACTTTCTTTCTGTTTTGGGGAAGAGCGAGTATGTCATGGAAGAACAATGAATAATACAAAATTGAATATGCCAATATAGCTGCCAATTGAGGCCAAAAGAATTTTTTGCTCTCGAAATGAAATTTTACTCAAACAACAACAAACTAAAAATTTGACAAGGCAGTTAACAAAAAATACAAGGCGAATTATAGTTGAGACCACTTTATTCCAAATAGGTTATTATATCATCCTCTCAGGCTAAAGATAACTTATTACTTATAAGGGCTACAACTTATTACTTATAAGGGCTACAACAATCAAACATTGTTTGCAATTGATAATATACCATAACTACCTAGGTTTCCTACACCTATGAGCTTTTATGGGCTGCTCTATTCTTCAACTCCTCTCAAAGGGTCTCCTCTGTCTCTTCAGAAATGTATCTATAACTCTGCCAAGTGCCAACAGTGTTTCCAATCTTCATATTCCACACATAAAAACTCCATAATCAATAGGCCCATCCGCTAGCATCTTGCTTCAAAGATTACGGGCCTCTGTTGTGATTCTGAGATGTTTTGTTAGATCTCTGTCCATTTTCTGGCACAAATATTTACAAACCCTATCAAGGCTTTCCTTCAAATTATAGTTGGGGCCATTAGAGATTAACAAAGGTTAGTTGATGATGGTGAGGGTTGTAAGGAAGAGAATAATGTGGTGAGGGAGAGAAATATAATAAGAGAGAGAGAGGGAGGCAATCAGATTTTGGATTAGAGTAAGAGCCAAGGGTCATATTTATAGATGCACAAAGCTAAAAGCAAAAAGGTACTTTGTATGGCTAGAAAAGTAGATGCATGGATTTTCCCTAAAATTAGATAAGTACATACATGGCTATTCCCTAAAATTAGATAAGTACATGCATGGCTATTCCCTAAATTTAGAAAAGTAGATGCATGGATAAGTGTTGTGTGTAGCAAGAGAAATTACACAAATAAGTAATATATTCAAGGGAATCTACGTAGACATCAACATTCAGAAGACCTTCAAATAATAAATGAACATATTCCAGCCATTAACATTCAACCACATTGATTTTCCTACTAAAATCTTTAAAAAACACAAAAGTAAATAGTTCTTGCTAAAGAGTAGAGACAAAGGACATTTTCTTATTGCAACATGAAGGACCTTTTCAAAACTATAATACAATGTCATCAATAATACAAGGTCCTTTCCAGATTATTCTCCTGGCACTGAACATTCTCATTAGGTCTTCCTTTTTTAAAGTGGGTTGATGTATAAACATATTATGGCTCGCACTAATCCAAAGATATGCAAATATACAAAATAAAGGTGCTTGCATGCACAATATGGTCCACCAGCACACCTACCCTGATTTGAAAATCAAGTTGACTTCTTCTCCGACGTGCGTGAGAAGATCAAGAACCATGTTCTCAGTTGAGGTGCTTAGAAGCAAAAAATCTTCTTTAATTTGTGGATGAAGGTTGCGATAATAAAGTAGAAAATGGGATCAGATGCAAGAGGCACCAAGACTCTATTACTTGCAAATACATGGTGGCCACATAAAACTTTATTATGACATTTTATTACAGCAGATGGCATCATGTATATGGAAAACTAATCCCTCTAGTCCAAAACATGGAAGATTTTTGTGAGAATCCAATAATAAATATTGATTTGTGGGCTAAACAATGAAGTTCTAACCATTTTGAAGATAAGGTATATGTGTACATTGTAACAACACGTGAGAATGGATCTATAGAATGAAGACATTGAGATGCCAAATTCATTTATCTTCCAAGTGCATGGCACAAAGGTAACAAGATTATTCAACAATTATTTCTTGCACGAAAATATGACCTTCTTATCAATTTCCTTCATATTGTTTTAATGGTCCCTAAAACAAAAAGAAAGAGCATTACATGTAAAGCAATACATGATGGTGTTGTTTGTATAATTCCAACATGAGGTACTTAACTTATTTAACTTTTAAAACAAATACAAGATAGAATTGCACATGAAGAACAAAATTGTTGCTTGTATTGACTTCAAACATTTGCATCTATATATTTACAAAATATTTTTTGGAATCTTGTAGGAACTTCAAGGAGTTAAAAAGGCCTTACATGGGAAAGTATGTAAACCTAGATATACAAAACATACATTAGAAGGGAGCTGATGCCTCTCTTTGGGACCTTTGGGTTGTGTTCCTAACAACATAAAAAAAAAGTGTCAAGCTTTATCTACCCTTGATGTACTTTGCTACTTTAATGGCTCAAGAACTTACATTTCATTTAGGTTTTCCGAATGTTTTGGGTGTTCTTGCTTGCTTCCTTGGACTCTTTCTTAGAGTAGAAGGCTACTTCTTTGGCGTAGAAGCCCCCTTCTTTGGTGTTTTGGGTGTTCCCACTTGCTTCCTTGGACTCCTTCTAGGAGAACTAGGCTGCTTCTTTGGTATGGCAGCCCCCTTCTTTGGCATTTTGGGTGTTCCTGCTTGCTTCCTTGGACTCCTTCTAGGAGAACTAGGCTGCTTCTTTGGTATGGTAGCCCCCTTCTTTGGAGTTGAGGGTTCTTACTTTCTTGAGTAACCTTCTTGGTTGGAGGTTTGGGCTTCTTGGTTGGAGGCTTCTTCTCCTTCTTGACCCCCTCTTTCTTCTCAAATTGTGTTTGTCTTTTTCTCTTGGATGTCCCTTCCTCTTCCTCCTCTTCTTCTTGCAATGGAAAATTCCTCTTGAGCATGTACAAGAGAATCCTTGCTCTTATAAGCCATACATGGTCTTCAGTATAGCAGTCCTTGGAAAACTATCCATGAAAAGATGAGCTTATTATTAGTTGGTTAAATGTTTTAAAAGGAGACTAAAGGGTTTTGTATAATCAAAGCTTGAAAATATCAATCCTACATTGTTCTCTTTCTTCTCATTGGTGAAAATATACTCCATAAGCCTCTGAGCATTTGCAAGACTCTCCATCCACAAGAGTGACTATCCTCCTGTATTGGGGTCTAAATTAAAAAATTATAAGTTATACAATACCTTAAACCACATCCAATAGCTAGCTAGTACTACCCTTTAAAGTGCTTACTTATAGCTACTTGGGTGTAGTTCATACTTGTTAGAAGTTTCACCCCCATTGGGGGGTCAATGCTCAACAACTTCAATAAATCTTTTGGCAGATCTCCACTACACAAAATCTTCATAAACAATTGAAAATACTTACAACTTTGCAGACCCATGTGGTCCTCTAAGAGATTTGAGAAAATAATATTGCTTGGATATGACATCCACAACAATAAGACCCTAATGAGAATTACATAAAATTCTATATTAGGCAAATATATAAGTAAATTCTATTTTTTTTCATGTAAAATGTGAAAGATTTACCCCTCATTGTATGGGATCAAAAATACGTCATAGGTCTCAAAATCTATTCTTACAGTCCACCTCAATAAGGAATGTACATTAATTTCTTCTCTATATATAGAAATGGATAGATGTATAATCTCCACATTTTGTTGTATACCATCCATAAAGGCATGCATCATAACCCTTTAAAGACAAGCAAGTAAGAAGAAATTTGTTTTTAACTCAAGGAAACAACTCACAACAAGAAAGCCCCTTGGATTCACTTCTTTTAGCAATATTCTCAATTCTTCTTCTACAGCTTGAAGGCTACCCTTTTGTTGCTCCTCCATTGCTCTCTTTGACTCTTCTCTCTCCTTGTCAACTTCCTTTTATTTGATGTTTTTCTTGCTCTACATGTAACCTTGTTTCTCTATCATGGGTAACATCCTCCATTTTTATCTCCATGGAGGGACGTTAAGGATATTGAAGGTCTTGATATCAGTATAGGGGTCATTTTTATCTCCTCCTTTTGGACCTTTCTCCATGGAGAGACGTTAAGGATATTGAAGGTCTTGATATCATTATAGGGGCCAGGCTCCAAGATCTTGTTGAATCTATATCTAAGTCTTCTAAGCACCATCATATCCTTGTCCATAAGGGTGACTCTTTGAGCATGGGATGCATGAATGTAGGAGTCCTAGAAGAACTTAATGCGGAAGTCCTCTGCAGCTTCTTGCATACAATCAAGTGCTATTCTCTGCCATCTCATATCAATTTTGTGCTTCTCTACTATTTCCCTGCAAAGCCTTTGGAATGGGAGCCTTGGGATGGCAAGGTTTAAAGCCTTTTGGGCTCTCCTTATCTAAAACAATTCATACCTTGGCTAAATCTTGTTGAAATATACAAGTGAATAGGGTGTGTGTGGGAACAAGCCTTAGCAAGAGGCTGTAAAAGAGAATCTGTAAATGAGTAAGAAGCTGTGAAAAAGTGAGAAGTATCTACTGGGAGAGAATAAAGAGTAGCATGAGTAGAGTTAGGAGGTGTGGAGATGTTCTGGGAAGAGGTGGAAAGAATCAAGCAAAAGAGGTGGAGTGTGTGTGCAGGAACAAGTCCTTAGCAAGAGGCTATAAAAGAGAATCTGTAAATGAGTAAGAAGCTGTGAAAAGGTGAGAAGTATCTACTGTGAGAGAATAAAGAGTAGCATGAGAAGATTTAGGAGGTGTGGAGATATTCTCGGAAGAGGTGGAGAGAATCAAGCAAAAGAGGTGGAGTGAATTAAGGAGAGATCAGTGGGATCAAATGCTTAGATGTAAACCCTATAAATTGAGGCATTGGCCTAATGAGAACTTGCTAGTTTTTGATTATCCATGCCTACATTAAGCTATCAGTAATTGCTCACTAATTATCGCCTACATTAAGCTATCGTCTAATTATTGCCTACATTAAGCTATCAGTCTTAATTATCATCTAATCTCTTTTCAAATGATGTTGATTCTAGCATTTGATCCACCATAGCTCATCACATTGCTGCAAATTTAACAAATCTCCTCTTTGTCAAGGTTGGATTGGCCTTCTTTGCTTGTGCATGGCCTTAGAAAACCTTTTTAGCTGTCTACCTTGGATCTACTTTGCTTCCTTGTTGTGTGCTTCAACCTTGGCATTGTGAGATAAGTAATGAAGAAGGGGTGATCAAGGTAATGAGGAGTGATGTGACAGGCACAATAGGAGGTGCAAGAAAAGAAAAGGAAGGCCTTGTTGAAGAGGAATGCAAAATTAGAACACTATAGCATAAGGGAGACTTTAACTGAAATCGCGTTTCTCTTCAACCCCCATGATAAATGAGTCAAATGGAGTTTTGTGAGAGAAATGTGATTAGAAGCAAGAGGTCAAGGTAATGAGGAGAGATGGTAGTGAGATAGGCTCAATTAGAAGTGCAAGAAAAGAAAAGACTTGCTAAAGAGGAATGTAAAATTAGAACATTGCAACAAGGGAGACCTCTACTAAAATCATGTTCCTCTTCAAGAGACCTCTACTTGCTAAAGAGGAATGTGAAATTAGTACATTGCAGCAAGGGAGACCTCTGTTGAAATTGTGTTCCTCTTCAACCCCTATGAGTTGGTAGAGTGGGTGCCCAAGGGTTATGATATGGTGTGATAAATGAGTGAAATAAAGTTTTGTGAGGTAAATAGAAGTACAAAGAGGTGAAATAAGGTCTATAGGTTACTCGAGGATGTTGGCTATTAGAAGGTGACAAGATGTAAAGGAGGTGGGCACTCATATACACTCACTAGCATGCATTAGGGAGAGAGATTAGCAAGAGGATTAGCAAGAGAAAGACTCAATTGCACAATGGGAGAGTATCCTGTATTATGAGAGATATTCACTTATATACATGGCCATAAGTGTTCACACTCACTTAAGCTATGGTCGGTTGGGCACTTTAGGCTCATAAGAGGCCTAATTTTATTCCAATGACTACTCTCATAATATATCCATGAAGTACATCACTTGGGACTTCATCCTACATGTTACCACATGCTCTTGAAGGGGAAATCGCCCTAAGTATTCCATCGGACAATTACGAGTGCCCGTCCAAGTTATATATTTGGACACCATTGCTTCATATCTTGAATATATGACCCTTTGGTGTATCTACCTTGACTCCTTGATGTAAGATAATTATGGTAGCTCTTGCTAACCCCTAGGAATGGGTTAACATTTTCCCCTTCCTGATGGCGATCGCGTCTTTGTATCGCATCGAAGACCTTTGTGTTGTGTGGGGAGAATGGACAAGATTTGTTGATGGCTTTGTTGAGTGATGTTCAATGGTCTTTGTTCCTCCGGAAGGAATAAGAAGAGCTAGTTAGTGAATGAAAAGGTTGGTGGTTTATTAGGGGTTGGGGTTTTTTACAAATGATTGCATTTTTATATTTGTGTGAGCTTTTTTTTTTTGGCTTTTTGCTCACTTTGTTTTTGGCAATCATAAGCAAGGTTACATGTGATTTGTGTTAGTGGGGACGCTAAGAGATGTTAATAATAGGAGAGAAGAGAGGGAAGGATTCGGAGGAATGTCAACATAATCATCAGAACGAGATGGTGATTCTGAGTTCCTCATTTGATTCATTGAAGCGACATTTATCATTTGAAGAAATTGGCCTTTGATGATGTCCCTTTGTGTGGCAGGATTCTTGTCAAATGTTGTTGAGTAGGTCATGTTCCTGCATGCTTCTTTCCATGTGCTTTTTATGTTTTTATGTATATTTAAGTGCTCTTATGAAGCAGATATACATGAAGTACAAGAATTGAGTCAAATAGACTCTTATTAAGCTGTTGTTTTTTGTTGAAGTAGGCACTTGTTGGCAAGGATTGAAAGAATTATGTCGACTTGCAAGGCTAAGATATCTTCACTGAGGGATTGGAGATCATTGATTTGTGAAGATGGTAGCGTCATTTGGAGAGGTTTATAATTTCAAAAAAAATTCCAGGCGATGGGGTGTACCATTTAACCAGGCATTTAACCAGGCGATGGGGTGTACCATTTAACGAGGCTTTATCCCACCATGGTCCCCCCATCTAGAGGTACCTAGAAGTTGTCGATGATGGTGGTGAGGATTTGGCACAAATGTCCTCCAATGCATGAGTATGGATATGTACTCGTGGAGATACTACTATAAGCTTAACAAAATATAATGGCTATTGAAGATTCTTGGGAGTTACTTGTGATATTCTACCACTTCTAGGTAGGCCATATGTGTGACTCCCTTGTGTTGGTGTTTTTTTTTTTAAAACCACCTTGCGAGCAATAGGTTCTTGTGTTGGTGTTTTTTTTTTACTACCACCTTGCGAGCAATAGGTTCTTGTGTTGGTGTTTTTTTTTTTACTACCACCTTGCGAGCAATAGGTTCTTGTGGCTACTCTCCGTTTTCTAAGAAAGGTTCTTATGTATGTCGTATAGCTTTTGCATTTATGCTTCACATCCAGAGGGGTAAAAAGAGCATTGTGAGTTTGTCTTTGATGCACTCATAAGTCTCCGTTTGCAGATGTGGGAATTGATTCTTGAATTTTTGGCTCAAATATTGTCGAGGCGGTAGGTAAGACTGCTGGTTGGTTACCATTGGGGTTGCTTGAACACACAAGCTCTTGTATAGGTGCTGAATGCACAAGAGTGGTTGAGTGACTTGCTTGGTGCTGCCTGGGTTGCCATTCTTGTCGAACTTTAGGTGAAGCTATTGGGGTTGAAGTCGAGGGGTCTTCGCTCCGTTCACTAGATAACTAAGCCATGGTTACAGCCAGATCCTTGACCGCTTTCCCTACCTTCTTGCTCTTTGCCCAAGTCTTGCAGTTTTAATTCCTCACTAGAATCTGAGACATCAAAATCATCCTCTTCTTCATTATCCTCACTTTTTGGACTTGCTGCTCTTGCTCTTGCTGCTTTTGCCTTTAACTGATGGCACCAACACCCTCTCCTTCTTAAGTGTTGATTCCACCAGCTCTGCTCTAGAGTCAAAGTCGTGAGATCTTCGCTAGCTGCTCTTTTGAGTTGCTTACTCAATCTCTTTATGAAGTAGGAATTGAGAATCTCTTCTGCTTGGCCGATTGTCCGCATCCAATCTTTGGAGGAGCTTTCGAAACTTTGTGGCATACTCCTAGTCAATTTCTTCTGGCTCATCCAGGATAGCTTATCCAGCACATGCACAGATGTCTTGTCCTCCCGAAACCTCTGGAGAAATGCATCTTAGATTGCATCATATGTCAGGAAGTGAGCATACATATATTGAGCAACCCAGAGTGATGCACTCTTTTGTAAGGTTGGTACAAAAGTTGCTTTCTTCAGGTTTTGGGTCAACCGGCCCGGGGACATTCACATGCTAGGCGCTGTCAAGGAGAAGAACGTGGGCATCCACATCTTTTGAGAATTTGCCAGAGAATTTTGGATACTTTAGCGTGATAGTGTGGCGGGGAAGCATGTTGAATTGACGAAATTAAGGTGGGGGTGGTGGTGGGTGTTGTGGTGGTGTGTTGTTCCCAATTTTTGGAGAGGACATATGAGTTATAGACTCTTTGTCCTCCTCCTTGTGTGAGGATTCCAAGATGGATTCAACAAAAAATAAAAGTGCCCAAGCTTGTAGTAGACACACTAAATAGCGTTGCTCACATGCTCACATGTGCTCTCTTGGACATGTAAGGGATGATGGACCCAAAAGCAAGGAAATTTACACAAACAGCAAAACATGCAGAAACAACAAGAACCATCATGGTCGCCAAAGTGTTATTTGGTGACCGCTATCCGATAATCTACTGAGGGTTCTCTAATTATGCACACATACACCAGTGTATCGTCGTGACCAAACACACAGACGAATGTAGAAGACAAAGTATAACCTAAATCATACAAGACAAAAAGACCATTTACAAAGAGATTAAATCGGCGCTTAGGTATTATCACATGAAAAGAAAGAGTAGAGATAGATATACACACTTGATTGATTGAAAACTAGCTCACAATTAGCAGCCATTGTTCGGATTTCCATTACAAATTTATACTGCTAAGGCGCAATTAGAAAAAGAAATTCCCAGGCTATGAGCAATGGTTGATTTACATCAGTCATGGCTAAGACAATGAGTTTGTTTACAAATGCCAACGAGCCACGACTGTTGTGTTCTGACATGTCTGGTCCCAATAGCATCGTTGACCACCATAATTCCATCTCCTGAAAAATTCCCTCTTGTAATTCCTTGGGCTCCCAACAGCATGTTATTCATATGGTGGAACACACCTCCACAAAATCTAGTCTATGCCCATTTTGTACAGTTGTCCAATCAATCACTATGAAATTTTTACTTCTAGCGGAAAGCCAATCTAATCAACCTGTTTAAGGTTGATGTGGTCAATCCACCAAGAGAGTGGAGAACCCGTCTCGGCCTAAAGTAGCCAAAGGTGTCAACATGCTGGAAGGACTAGATATGGAGGACGAAGAAGAGGAATACCTCCAGCAAAATGCCAATTTGATCAGCTTGTTTAAGGTTTATGTGGTCAACATCATGGAGAAGTGCCACCCAGCTAGAAATCACCAGAATGAGGCAAAAGAGACTCAGCAAGATGCGTTGAGTCTTTTGCCTCATTCTGGTGATTTCTAGTAGCTGGGTGGCACTTCTCCATGATGTTGACCACATAAACCTTAAACAGGCTGATAAAATTGGCATTCTACTGGAGGTATTCCTCTTCTTCATCCTCCATATCTAGTCCTTCCAGCATGTTGACACCTTTGGCTACTTTAGCCGCCCGAGATGGGTTCTCCACTCTCTTGGTGGATTGACCATATCAACCTTAAACAGGTTGATTAGATTAGCTTTCTGCTCTAGAGGTATTCCTCTTCTTCTTCCATATCTAGTCCTTCCAGCATGTTGACACCTTTGGCTACTTTCGGCCGAGATGGGTTCTCCACTCTCTTGTAGGCTAGCCACTGAAAGTTTGACCTTTTTCTTACCTCTCCAGATGGTGATTCTATCTGCATCCCAATCTTGCTTTATCTGTGCCTGTCGAAGCCATGGTCTACCCAATAGTAGCGCGAGTAAACACCTTTGATAGCCTCCATGTGGAGGACCATCACTGCTATTTGGAAGGTGAATCCCAAGACTTCCATTGTCAGCCCACGGATTAATTTGAGTGGTTTGCTGCTCAATCCCAGTTTGCTGCTCAATCCCATTGTCAGCCCACGGATTAATTCGAGTGGTTTGCTGCTCAATCCCAGTTTTGGCATGTTGTATCCAAAACAATGTTGACTCCCGATCCACCATCTAGTAGTACCTTTGCTATGTCCATTCCAAATAGCTTGACTTGTATCATTGAGATGGCTTCTTTACAGAGACGGATCTTCCTTCGGCGGGCGGAGTCTCCGTCTTTTCAATGTGCATGGCTTCCAAAGTCTGGGATGGATGTGTCCTTTCCTCCTAGGGCATCAGTCAGCGTACCAAGCTACTCTCTGAAGTTCGGCACTAGGGTTAGGAGTTGCTCCACCGACATATGGATCTACTGTTTCTTGAGATCCTCCCATAGATCATATTGCAAAGTTTCTTTCTCCGGTACCCTTTTTAGCCCTTCCTCTATCTTTGGTGCCTGAGGGTTTACTGATTCCCGTGCCTTTGACACTTCCCCTCCCTAACCCATTATTTGCTGGGTCGGCACATCACTTTGTAGTGTGACCTTAGCTTCTTGTTGAGTTATCAGGCTTCTTCTTTCTTTCTCCGTCTTCTGATGTGCTTCTTGAGCTTGTTGCTTCTCTACCCAATTGGACACCTGTGTCCATACCTTGTGCTTCTTCTATCATGGGATCACTTTTTGCTTCCCTTTCTTATATCCAAGGTCGGTTCTTTCCCCGCCTCTAGAGTTTCAAGTTGCATTGATCATGTCATTGCCATGGCTGACGATTCGGCCTTCTCCATGGCCGACCTGTCCACTTCCTGATCCTCTATGTAGCTATAATTTCTATAGCATTCACTGTCGGCGAGACGGCTGTCCGGAGGTTGACGCTTGAGCGCTTTCTACCTCGGCTCTATGTTTCTTCCATATCTCACAGTCTGATTTCCGATGACCCGGTGTCTGGTAATAAAAACAAATGAAATTCAAAGCGGGGCGTTGTGCACCAGAGACATCCTTGTAAGCAAATCCTCTTGGGAGGAATGGAGGCTTTTGGTATTATTCCTGTGGAGGTTTAGATTAACAAGTTGTAAGAAGAAAAAATGAACCTTTTTTTTGCTATATCCAACCATGAAATTAAAATTGTGAGTATATCAATGAGATTGGGGGCCCTTTGCTAACAAAAAGTTCCATGTGATGCTTAAAAGAACGATCTTAACTCTCTAACCATTAGAGCGAGAAAAAATGATCTATTTTTAATGCTCTATTCAACCATGCATTTGAAAAAATATATATTATTCATGAGCTTGGGTACCCTTTTTCTAGAAGAAAGAGTAGAGACATTATGATGCACAATAAAATGGTCATAACTTTCAAAAGCATAGCTCGGATTGAGGAGCCGTAAAAAGAAAACAATGATTTATCTTTTATGATCTATTTATTTATGGAGTCAAAATATGGTTTTTAATAATTTAAGGACTTACAAAATGAGAGAGAGAGAGAGAGAGAGAGAGAGAGAGAGAGAGAGAGAGAGAGCGAGAGAGAGAGAGAGAGGTGGGTTTTATTATTCATCAATACATGGTGATGATGAAAGTTACGTTGTTGATTTCTCATGATTAGGTGAGAAGATGATAGTGATTTTCTTTCTCAAATATGAATTCTTTGAAATAATTCACAGTTTTCTATAAAAATTCGTGGATTATTCATTTTGCATAGTTAAGTAGAGAAATTAGTGATGATTTATTTTAAATTTTGCATAAAGAAAATGACATTTTTCCTTCAAATATATTTGAAGGAAAATGACATTTTTCCTTCAAATATATTTGAGTAAGAGTGCTCTCCTATAGACTTTGTCCTTAGAAGTAGCTATATTTTATTATTTCTTTAGGAAAAGGTGGGGTGCAAAATCTAGCAATGAGTAAGCATGGAGAGAGTTAACATGCATTTTTTGCTTGATAAATTTACATACACAAGAGTCTAAGATGGCATGCACATAACTATTCTCTAAGTGGTGAGATATGGCTAGATATTACAAAGTTGTGTTATTGTATGTAAAGTGCATATCTCTTGAGAAAATCTCATATATATATATATATATATATATATATATATATATATATATATATATATATATATATCTTTTATTAAAAAAATGTAGGGTTGGCGGCAACTAGCACTCTGGCGACCA
This sequence comes from Cibotium barometz, assembly GCF_041138505.1. NCBI lineage: Eukaryota > Viridiplantae > Streptophyta > Polypodiopsida > Cyatheales > Cibotiaceae > Cibotium > Cibotium barometz. The sequence goes on from NC_141064.1 coordinate 40,264,582, forward strand.
CCCCCCATTTTTCTTCACATGCCGGCCAGCTGGCAGCCACCTCTGCTAGTCCATCTGTTCATGGCTCATGACTTTCATCTCCACCTCTCCACTCATGATAATGCTGTCCTCTCATGGCTCCAACAACCTCCTTTTGATCACGGCTCCATCTCGGCTATCTTCTCCATGTCCTCTCTACTATCACATGCTGTTGATGGATTCTCTCCAACCCAACTATCTCCTCCCTGTCGTTGTTTCCACTCATGCCTCATGCAAGCATCATTTCAACTCTATCTCTCACTTCACAACCTCACTAGACAACCTTACCCTCTCCCATCCCCTCCCATCATCTCTTTCATCTTACCATCTACCATGCACAGTGTTGAGACCATCCGGTTCTTGATGATGCAAGGTGAGACTTGAGGATAACAAGGAAGTATGGGTGGAGGGTGTCTCTCCTTGTAGATGGGTTTGTGTAAAGGACAAGGTACGATATGGGGTGAGGTGAAAAGACGAGGGAAAAGGTAGACTACACGAAAGCAATGTACAATGTGAATGTAGATTGTGGGCTACCACTTGCATTCAGGTTAGCACTCTGCATTTCTATTCAAAACTGCAAGTAAGTTAATCTTAACTTAAAATCTCTTTAGTTCCCTACTTGGGATTAATGTTTAAATAGGTTTTGTTTTTGAAAAGTAAGCTAAGTGATTTTTTTTTGGTGAGGACTTGATTGATGAAATGACACAAAATGAGGTTTTGACCTTGGTTAATCGTCTTGGGCTATGACCAAGTTGCCCATAGTTGGCCTACCCCTATCTCAGGATAGAAGTTGATTCCTTCTAAGGGTTAATTTGTACCTAAGCCTATGTGATTTCCAAGGCTTAGGATTTGGCTTGGGAATGCCACTGTTCTCTTGAGTACTAGGACAAGATCTTAATTGTTAGCTATTGATTAAAATTAGGATTGTTTACTGCATACTATAGAGAAGTGGTCGTTCTTACTACAGAAAGGCGATTGTTTACTGCATACTATAGAGAAGTGGTCGTTCTTACTACAGAAAGGCGATTGTCTTATATGGGATTCTTAACATGGTCTCAAAATGTGAATGATGATGATGATGAATTTGTGAAGTAGGGAACTTTCCCTAGGGTAACCATTCCGATAAGATTGGTATGGGGCAACGATTCGGATATGATCTATTTAGTGATCGGTTTGGGGCAACCAGGTACTCCCCACCTAGGGCAACCGACTCTAGAAATACTTAGAGATTGGGGCAACCACCTTCATTGGGTAATCCACCACGGGGCGAGGGTTCTTTATAGTACTTTATAAACCTGGCCTAGAAAGGTCTTTCATAGCAAAAGAAGAGGGTGAAGGGGACACTTATTGTTTTACTATACGAGTGATTTTTCACCACGACGGTTGTAAACTCTAAATTGTTTTGTGACTTGATGAGTCGAAGGATTGGAGATGGATGTAACTCGGGACGCCGAGGGTTTGAATGTATTCATTAAGGGGTAAAGGAGCCTGTGCACAAGAATAAATAACTTGCATTAGTGAAAACAATGTGCTTAGTAACTTAGGAAAAACCTCATGGATGAATGGCCCTAGTTGTAAAGAAGCAGTGGTTGGGTAGACCTGATGAGTCGAGTGTTTCCTTATAAGAGACTAGAAAGCAAAATGAGATCTTTTGACATTAGGTAGGACCCCCAACCTTGTGGAGATCGCTTATAATTCAGATCGTCCAGGAGAGGCACCAATGAGATAGCTCTCACAATGGGTTGGGATTGATCTTACTGAGTGAGGTGCCTCCCTATCATTGGTGATAGGATGGGCAAGTATCTTACAGGTGGTATCAGAGCTTTGGTTTGTGGGAGTAAGGACTATTAAATTTATAGTTTGAATTGAGAGTATGGCCTTGTGGTAATGTCAATGATCACATTGGTATAGTTTAAAGGGATAAGAAAGGGACCTTCAACCATTTGGTATTCAGACCAGTTGTCGACAAAAGGCTTGGAAAAAATACTTCTTGGACCATTGCCAACCATCATCAAGGGCTTTGAAATGCTTTATATTTTTGGAGTCCATGTAGTGTGGATGAGACCTTAGAGATAATTAGAAAACCAACCTAAGACTACTTTTCACGTAATTAGAGATCTATAATGGTAATCTTAGCATAAGTTGGTTAGAAGTAAATAATGCCAACCTCAATTGTGGGACTGGGAAAGCCTCAAGAAGTAAACTCAGGGAGAATTGGCAGGGCCTAAGTCATATAGTTAATAAAAAACAGGAAAATGGTACAAGGGCCTTATGAAAAATCAAAGGACGTTCATAGTTAAACTCATCGAAGTCAATATAGTTAATAAAAAACAGGAAAATGGTACAAGGGCCTTATGAAAAATCAAAGGAAGTTCATAGTTAAACTCATCGAAGTCAATGATGATATTAAAAGAGGGACCCACATTGACAACAAGAGTTTGAGAAGAATCTCTTCTTAGAAGAGACTCAGATGCCATCCACTTAGAGAATTTGACCATAAGATGGGGTTTATTCAAGGAGTATAACTAGTGGTGGCTAATGGGCATATAAAATGTCAGTGCCCGAGTGCGTAGAAACAAATCTAACAAATGTTGAAACAAGGATTCATTAGGCCAAGTGTATCACCTTAGGGAATTCCAACCCTATTTCAAAAGAAAAATGATGAGAACTTCCAGTTATGCATTACCTATAGAGGTCTAAATCAACTCACTGTGAAAAAAATAAGAACAAGTATCCTATTTCTAGGATTGATGAAACTTCACAGAGACAAAGTTTTCACAAGATCGATTTGAAGTTTGGTAACTCTCAGAGTAGAGTCAGGGAGGAAGACATCCCTAAGATAGCATTCAACTTTAGATATGGACTGATGCCCTAGCAATTTTCAACAGGCTCATGCAAGACATATTTAAGAAGCAACTAGACAATCATGTCTTGGTATTCTTTGATGGTATTTTGATCTACCCTAAGGATGGGAAAGAGTTCAAAACCCAAGTTAGAGAAGTTCTAGAAATCCTAAGAGAGCACCAAAAAGAATAAGCGTACCTTCTTTATAAACAAAATTTAATATTTGGGATTCATTGTTTTCACTAAAGATGGAATCTCAGTAGACCAAACAAACATACAAGATATAATGCAATGGCCTCAACTGTCCAATGTCAAGGAAATCCAAGGATTTCTCGGTGTCATAGGGTGGCATTACATCTTTATCGCGGATCATGCAAAGATTTCTACGTCTTTAACCAACATACTTAAAAGTAGTTTGGACTAAAGAGCATCAACAAAATCAAGGTGTCTCTCACAATATAGATTTTAAAGTAGTCATTGATGCTAGTGAATTGACTATCGGTGAAGTCCTCTCATCAGAAGGGACTTACACTTCAAGGAAACTCAAGGATTATGAGAGAGAAACTATGCTACTCTTCACCTAGAACTTTTGGCTATAATTCATGCCCTTAAGCGGTGACACTACCTACTAGTTCATGCTTACTCTATAGACCATAAAAGCTTAAGTGGATTTTTACCTAGGCAGATCTCAGCATATGAGGTAAAGGCGTTGGATAGAGGTCTTCTGAGAATTTGATTTTGAAACCAAATACAGTCAGGGAAAAAAATAATGTAGTTGCAGATGCATTGAGTAGGAAATCTTTTGTGGTTGCAATCTCTATGCCAGGTAGCCCTTTGCTTATGGGAGTGAAGGACAACCTTAGATGAGTTATTGGGAATATTTTACAACTTATGGCCTAAACAACTCACTCTGAGAAAGATATGAGGATAATAAAAAATTATACTCTTAGTGATGGATGTTTATTCTATCAACTAAGGATGTTTATACCAAACATTAAAGAGTTAAAAGATCGAATCATACATGAAGCTCATAATGTACTATCAGCTAGAAACCCAAGATATATGATGATGCTAAATATTCTACAAAGGAGTTCTTTTAACCAGGATTGAAAAAGGATGTACTCAGGTATGTCACACAATGCTTAGCTTTCAGAAGAACAAGGCTGAAGGAGTAAAGATGCCAAAAGCAAGCTGATGGATGAGCAAATTGCTATGCCATCCAAAAGCACTTTGGAAATTTAACCAGATAGAATCCTTAGTTCTAGAGAAAGGAATATTAGAAAAAGAGTCATTAGGGAACATCTAGTTCAATGGAAAGACTTCCCAACAAAAGATGCTACCTCGGAAGATGAGTCTAAGTTGTGTCAAGATTTTCCTCTACTAATTGTCGAGATGAGGACATCTCGATTTCTTTAAGGGGGAAGAATGTAAAATTCCACATTTCTCTTTATAAACTCTCCCTTATATATATATATATCTTTTATAAAAAAATGGAGGAGGCGGTGGTCAGCACCCTGCCAACCACCCCCCCATTCCTCTCCATGCGCTGACTAACTGGGCCCTTCTTCGTCAGCATGCTAGTCACAAAGTTGGACCCCCTACCTCCCCTTGAGTTCGTGTCTCTTTCTCACACACACAATTGCACCCCGTACAATGCCCCCTCTCTTATTTAAACCCCTCTTCAGTCTCTTCCACCAACCCCCTCACATGCTCTCTCCCTTTCTCTAGCTCTCATAGCCTCTTGCTCTCTCCTCTGGTGGCGACTCCCTCGTAGCCTCACTTGCTCTCTCTCACCCCCTTGCAACCTTTCCTTCCCTCTCCCTCACGCACCCTCTTGTCAACCCCCTCTCTATGACTTCCCTTAGCTTCTCGCGCCAACCCTCTCTGGCAAACCCTCTTTGACTCTTCCACTCTCTCTCTCTCTCTCTCAACCTCTCTCTCAACCTCCCATAAACCCCTCACCAACCTCTCCCTCTCACGAGCTCTCTCCCTCCCTCTCCTGCACACACCCACCCCCCTCTCTACCACTTCCCCCCCCCCACTTGTGACTTCATGACATCCTCCACCTCCCTTTTCATGTCTCTAGTTGTCGGCTCCTACCTCATCACATCTCCTTTTTACACTCCATCTCTGTCTCATGCCTCTCTGTCACGTCTTGACTATTGACTCTAGCGTAACTCCAGAGAATTTTCACGATAACATTACCTCCAACTCGCCATCTCTGCTAGTCCATCTAGTCATGGCTCATGACTTTTGGTCTCCACCTCTCGTGTCAACTCTCACTCGCGATAATGATGTCCTCTAATGGCTCCAACTTCCATCCATGTCAATTGCATAGACACCGGCCAACCTCCTCTCGATCATAGCTCCATCTCGGCTACCTCCTCACTGTCCTCTCTACTATCACATGCAGCTCACGGATTCTCTCCATCCCAGCTATCTCCTCCCTATCGTCGTTTCCATCCATGCCTCATGGAAGAATCATTTCAACTCAATCTCTCCTTCACAACCTCACGACAACATTACCCTATCCACCCTTCCCATTATCTCTTCCATCTTATAGTCTACCATGCACAATGTCGAGACCAACCGGTTTGATGATGCAAGGTGAGACTCGAGGATAACAACAAGGAAGTATGGGTGGAGGGCGTCTCTCCTTGTAGATGGGTTTGTAAAGGACAAGGTACAGTATGGGGTGAGGTCAAAAGATGAGGGAAAAGGAAGACTATGCCAAGGCAATGTACAATGTGAATGTAGATTATTGGCTACCACTAGCATTCAGGTTAGCCATCTGCATTTCTATTCAAAAATAAAAGTAAGTCAATCTTAACTCAAAATGTCTTTAGTTCCCTACTTGGGACTAATGTTTAAATTGGTGTTGTTTTCGAAAAGTAAGTTACGTGAATTTTTTTGGTGAGGACTTGAGTTGATTGATGAAATGACACAAAATGAGATTTTCGCCCTAGCTAAGTGTCTTGGGTTGTGACCAAGTTGCCCTTAGTTAGCCTGCCCCATCCCAGGATAGAACTTGATTCCTTCTAAGGGGTAATTTGTACCTAAGCCTCTGTGATTTTACTACGACTAAGATTTGGCTTGGGAATGCCATTGCTCTCTTGAGTACTATGACAAGATCTTTATTGTTAGCCATTGATTAAAATTAGGAATACTAATGCTCTCTTGAGTACTGGGATAAGATCTTTATTGTTAGCCATTGATTAAAATTAGGAGTGTTTATTGCGTGTATTATAGAGAATTGGCCATTCTTCTTATAGAAAGGTGATTGTCTTATATGGGATTCTTTATTTTTGTTTTATAAAGATGTTGACAAACAGGGTCTCAAAATGTGAATGATAATGATGATGAATTTGTGAACTAGGGAACTTTCCCAAGGGTAACCATTCTGACGAGATCGGTATGGGGCAACGATTCTGATGTGATCTATTTAGTGATTGGTCTGGGGCAACTGGGTACTCCCCACGTGGGGAAACCGACTTTAGAAATACTTAGAAATCGGGGAAACCACCTTTGTTGGGTAACCCATCACAGGGGAGGGCAAGGGTTCTTTCTAGTAGTTACAAGCTTGACCTGGAAAGGTATTCCATAGCAAGAAGAGGGTGAAGGGGACACTTCTTGTTTTACTATGCGAGCAATTTCATCATTGAAAACAATGTGTGCTCAATAACTTGGGAAAATCTCATAGATGAAGGGGTTCTAGTAACTTGGAAAAACTAAGGAATAAAGGAACACGTGCACAAGAATAAATGAATAAAGGAACACGTGCACAAGAATAAATGAATGAATTGTGTTGAAACTTTTATTAATGAAAATAATGTGCTTAGTAACTTGGGAAAAACCTCATAGATCTTCGAAGGGGTTCTAGTCACAACAAGGAAGCGGGTGGTCGGGTGGACCTCATGAATTGGGTGTTTCCTTATTATAAAAGACTAGAAACCGAAATGAGATCTTTTGACATCTTAGGTAGGACCCCCAACCTTGTGGAGATCACTTATATATCAGATCGTCCAGGAGAGGCACCAATGATATAGCTCTCATAATGGGTTGGGATTGATCTTACCAACTGAGGTGCCTCCCTATTATCACACTGGTGACAGAATGGGCAGGTATCTTACATTGTACAATCTCTATTTTCAAAAGGTAGTTCGAGTTATGATGCATAAGAAAAAATATGATTTCTAAAGAATGGAGTGCATTGTGGGACTTTATGTCATAACTTTTAGATTGAGGTTTTTGTGACTTGGGGGCTTCCTAAACCTCTAAGTAAATCTTGATAGAAGTCTTCTTATAGTGTATTACCATAAGTGTGAGTATTTTTATTATTTTTGACAATTAAAATCTCAATTAGAAGAGCCATGATAGCATAACATTGTTTATACTTTCTCTTAGAGATTTGAAAATCTTAAAAATTTTCTTGCCACCATAAGTGTTAGGCAACACCATGGGTTATGTGATATGTAACATTTCAAAATATTTAATCATTCTCCCAACACCACACGTGGATGCATGCACACACACACACACACGCATGCACACACACACACACACACACACATGCATGCATGGATCTATACATGCACACAAGCACGCGCACATGTGCGTACACACACCCAGAGAGAGAGAGAGAGAGACTTGGTACCCAACATACACATATATTTTTGCTATAAGTTATATTGAAACTAAAAGAAATTTAATAAAAACATTACCTCGTTTAAATAATGTATTATGTATATGATGTAGTTGCATGTTCAAGTAGTCAAAATATACTTTACTGAATTTCTTTCTTTGAATATTCACTTAACTGATTTCTAAAATAGTTACAAATTTCAATGAGGAATAAATTAATCATTTATCTAAATATTTTAATCTCGATAGATTTCTTGAATTTTCTTTTTACAATCTGTGTGAATTTTCTTTTTACAATCTGTGTGAATATAAAACGATAGAAATTGATGACCACAAGTAGCTTGTTAGATCTAAAAAGATTCTAAGGTTTAATTTACTTATTGTTAGATCAAGAAAGATTCCAAGGTTTAATTTACTTATTGTATAATTTCAATAGTAGCTTTTATACAATTTTGTAATTGGGAAATTTTTATTTGAATCATTATCCTTGGTGGTGCACAACTCTTTCATCATTCAAGCCAAAGCACTTATGACCTCCCATGAAGAAAATCTTGAAGTGTACCAACACCCACTGATTTCCTTTAACCAAGGAATCTCCTTGATTGCATAGTTACTTTACTTCTTGTGACATTACCATGCATTCATTATTTTTTAGTGAAACAATATGCATTGTAATGATTCATTTTTCTCTAACTTTATTTCTTCAAAAAACTTGTACATGTCCATTGATATGTTCCACTAGATAAACTTAAATTAACAATTGTAACGTAGTTCAAGTTGATACATATGTATGTTATGAATGCCCATAAATGCTTAAAATTTTATTTTTCCTTGTTGAATATAGAATTGTTTGTGTATAGTCATAAAGGGTTATCACATTTATAGTCATGCACTATTCATTGTATATGGTTTCACACAACAATAGCTCATTAGTTTATGATACTCATTTCAAAAACTAGGCACCCATAAAACTTGTCATGTTCAAAGTAGTGGAACAATCATACGATTGTTCTAACACATATACTATGGATGTACTCACATGGATGACCTTCCCATATAGCCTTTTGCCAAGCCTACTCATCATGGATGTGACATAGCGCATTTCTTTGATAAAACGCACAATTATTTTATACTTTAAAGCATGGACATCATGGTGCTTTATGAAAGTACATTTGAAAAAAAAAACCAAGTTCAATGACAAGTTCAATGAAGTGTTATGATAAATACAATACTTGCCTAGGGCTATTCAAATTTGATGTTTTTTTCTAGACCAAGTGGTCCAGAATTTGATTTGATGGATGTCTAAAATTGGCCTCATTCATGCAAACACCATTAATCTATTTCAACCCAATAAAACTCTTTTATTTCTTGAAAAGAGAGAGCTTTTACTCTCTTTTTTTCTTAAATGAAAAAGCACCTTAAAAAATACTTACTTTTTTTGCCCAATGGAAAGAACACTTAATTTAGTGAAACTTTCCAATGAATTGACTACTTGATTCACATTTTTTTTGTCATACTTATCCACCGGACATTTTTTTGTGATATTTTGAAGTTTAGTATATAAAATTTATCTAACACATTGAATGAATGCCTAACCCTTTAGGGTGGTGTCTTTATATGATTGTCCCTTATTGTTCAAATCCCAAGGATGATCTTAGAATTTGATGTTATCATTCTCCACTTGATTGCACCATATATGTTAGATGGCTTTTTAGAAAAAGTATTCTTTGCAAAAGTGTTTTATGAAAGAATCACTTAGATTGTTAAATGCAAAGATTTTAAGGTTGTTATATAATGAGGAACATCACTCTCATTACATAATTATGAGGACATTTTAGTCACAAAGAAATTACAATAGTACGAAATTTTGGGGGTTCTTTAGTGAACCACTCAACTATAGGAATTCTAGTAATGTAATCTAATCAAGAGTTTGAAGGAGGTGTTAGTTTAGTATATTCTTATTCATCAAGAGTTGTAAGTCTTAGCAAATCAACATCTTGGGAAGCCTTATTAAAAAAATGAGCAAGAAATCAGACTTTTGCTTTGGAAGTTCAAGGACTTTACACATTAAACTTTCTTCTTA